>NW_015112889.1:45665-46701 GCF_001443285.1 Poecilia latipinna
AGCTGGAACAATGCATGAAGCCCTCCCCACCCTGCAGGAGAGAGATCACACTTCACACTGCGGAGGCTGAAAGAAGTTTAAGAGAGGATTTGAGGACACACTGCAAAAGCACAAAACCTTAACAAGAATGTTTGGGCTGGTTTCTGGTGCAAATATCTTAGTACACTTGAAATAAGGAAAACTAACTTACAAATAACTTTTCACCAAGATATTGACTCTTTGCAACTACATCACTTAATCATTCGAGGCGCCATGATGGAAGTGAGAGACGGTAGTATTGAACAGAGCGACTGAAATAGTTCTTGCCAGTTTATTCATGGCTTCTACTTGCTCAAGTCAAGCTAATTTATCTGTGAACGTAACACACCTGGTTGGGCTCATAGACGGCGGTATTTACCGAAGTTGGAAGCAGCTAGCTTAGAAACCGACCCGTACCTTCCCGACGTGTTGATCAAATTACTGACTTTGTCTGAATTCACACCACATGCTTTATGTCACAATGTCATAAACAGAGTTCCCCCTTTACACCGGAGCAGCATTAAAAACGAATAAAAGACGCGATGCTAACCAGTTAAGACACCTACAGTGGGGAGAACAAGTATTTGATACACTGTTGATTTTTCAGGTTTTCCCACTTGCAAAGCTTGTAGAAGACTGTAATTTTTATCATAGGTACTCTTCAACTGTGAGTGATGGAATCTAAAACAAAAATCCAGAAAAATACAATGTATGATTTTTAAATAATTAATTTCCATTTTATTGTGTGAAATAAGTATTTGATACACCAGAAAAATTAAACTTAATATTTGGTACAGAAACCTTTGTTTGCAATTACAGAGATCAGACGTTTCCTGTAGTTCTTGACCAGGTTTGCACACACTGCAGCAGGGATTTTGGCCCACTCCTCCATACAGATCTCCTCCAGAACCTTCAGGTTTCGGGGCTGTCGCTGGGCCACACGGACTTTAAGCTCCCTCCAAAGATTTTCTATTGGATTCAGGTCTGGAGACTGGCTAGGCCACTCCAGGACCTTAAC
>NW_015112889.1:51559-69557 GCF_001443285.1 Poecilia latipinna
TAATTAATTAATTAATTAATTAACTAACTAACTTATTGCCTCTTATTTAGTGGAAATATTGATGTTGATGAGACTTTCTCCAAAATGATAACCTTTTCAACCTTTAGCCAGGGGTGAAAGTAGTTCACCCCTGGCAAAAAAGAAAAATTTTGTGCTGATGACATGTATGTTTTAATATGTAGCTTCGTGCTCTTGGGTTCCCTCTGGTGGTGTGGGGGACCTATGCAACCACTTAACTCGCATTAATGTTGATCCTGCGAAAATCCACAATGACTCCAAACCAGTTTCAGGTTTTCTTTTAATTGCAGTTCTTTGTTAACGTCTCAGGAATGTTTCTGTTTCGTTTGCAGGACTGGAATCCGACCGGCGACCTCGGGCGGCGCAGTCAAGCATCTGTCGGGAACACACCAACCTTCACAGCCGGCTGGACGCGGTGGAGAAGGTGCTACACCCAAAAATAACATCACCTTTACCCAACAGTGAAGGGATCCAACATATTTTATTGGTTACACCATTTTTCAATCTATTTGGAAAGCTGACTCACTACCTTCTGTGAAAACAGACAAATCACAATGCTCCTCTCCCTGTTTTAGATCTGTTTGCATTATTCATGAGTGACGTTTCAATTATCTATAATGGAACATAATAATGCATTATTCACTTGTCAGCCACACTCACATAAGATATGCCTTCTATTTCCTGCAGAGGGTGGAGAACACAGTCATGAAGTTGGAGGGGGAGCTGGCTGCGCTAATGGAGGCCATCGAAGCGCCGCAGTGGCGCCCCCTGCTGGACACATCTGGAAAGACAGTTGTGGACATCCTGGAGGATCCAGCCCAAAGGCGCCAGTCGTGAATGGAGAATAAACCCACGTCACGATGACACGAAGTCTCTACATAGACAATTCTGCGTAAAAGTTTCAAGTCTTTATGTTTAATCGAGAAAAAAAAAGAATACGCACTGCAAAAACACAAAATCTTATCAAGATTTTTTGTCTAGCTACTGGTGCAAAATATCTTACAAAACTAACTTGAAAGTAACTCTTCAGCAAGATATTGGAGATTGTTTTAATTCAACATAGACAAAAAAAATACTAATTCCACTTACAGATTTTGTTTACTTAAAGTCTTGTTACACGTAAAAAAAAAAAAAATCTGTGGATATGTTTTTGTGACGACATTTGACAAAATTTAATGACTGTTTTAGTTTTCACAGCTGTTGACCACATGATGCATTTATGTTTGTTTTTGTTGATTTTTTATACACTTTGAACTGCCATGTTCATGAAATGTGTTACAGAAATAAACCCGATTGAATGACTTTCAGAAACTAGACAAAAATACTCGGTACAATTTTGTTTTTGCAGTGTAGATGCAGCTGTTTATTAAAATGCTGGTTCATTTCTTTATTTTTGTGGTTATGAGTCAAATTGTTGTGAAATGTCTCAGTAGGAAAATATCAGTTTTTCCTCATAACGATCAGCAACTTTCAGACAATCTGAACAAGTGAGTGAATAACATTTTTGTGACATAAAAACTTAAATCCATATCTCTTTTTAAAAACAAAAATCACCTTTAATGTAAAACTAAAACAGATCTTATGCAATTCAGCTAAAAACGTAGAAAGCTGCAATAAGCCGATTGCCAAGATGTACAGAACCTTGAATGAATATGTTTTAATTAAATTTCAGCATTCAGTCATTTGATGGGATCCGGTCAAGATCCCAAATCTTGACTTGGAAATATTTGCTCTCTCTACCTTGCAGATTTTGAAAACACCTATGTTCAAAAGTATTAGTGGGGCAAGAATGTATAATTTTTACAAACTAAAATGAGGAAATATGTTGTGATTTTTTTTTGTTTTTTCCAACTCAACAATAAACTAAGCCTGAACTAATCAAGTAATCATTTTAATTTTATCCAAGTAAAATATTAAGTTTATTAAGTTGTCAAATTAAACAAATGTAAATAAAGTAAGTTTGGTAAACTTACTTTATTTAAATTAAATTAACCATTTTTCAAGTTGGAGTTATGTCTCATCTTTTCATCTTTTTTTGAGTATTTGTCTAAAAGCCTTTTCCATACTTTCTTTAATTATAACTGTCTTCACTGTATGATGGCATCTAAATTTGACTGATGCATTTTGTTAATCTCTCTGCAAACTCTGATTTTAGCCAAATGAATTAAATGCCAGAAAATCCTTCTGGAATAGCTGAAGTTTATTTCAGGTTAATCAGATTAACTGACAGCAGGTGGAATTGAATAAAAAATTAGCATTAGCTTAATGTGCACACTCATTATGCAACCAGGTTGTTTTTTAATCTGTGATTTTCCTCTCCAATATGCCACAATAAAGGTGGAAAAATGATATCCACTGTGTTTGACTGAGCATCTTTAGAGAAAGGACTGTGTTTTGCAGAAGATAAGCAACATTCTCTGCATTATTTACTCTGCAATCCTGAGACAGCCTCATCTCTTCCCCCAAGTCAGAGATTCAGTCCTAGATTCGTCTTCCTGCAGTTGGTTTTGGCAAAGTGTGTGTGTACACTGCTATTTAGAGAGGAAAGGTCTCACTCGCTCCCAATAAATCTAGAAAAAGTGACACACAGACACTGAATCATTGGAAGATTTATTTCTTTATCAAAGCAATCAAAGCAGCATCATGTTTTTGAACACAGAGGAGTTTTTAGTTGGTACAGGAACAAGACTTTGTTTTCTTCTTTCCACCCAATTGACAGAAACCCTGAAGTACGAGAACATTACGTGAGGGGACGAGCGGTATGGGCCTTCCACCGAGTTTCAGACTGAATCCACAGGGCAAAGACGAAGCACAGACCAGGATGTCTCGACAACATCACAGAAAAATGTTTGAGTTAAGAGACTTGCTGCTAAACGGCAGCCAGAACATAAACAAAGAAACATACGACCAGTCAGAAATGGTACGCAAATATCAGAATAAGTTCATTTACAAATGATTAACAGATGATTACATCGACACCTCAGGAATATGTTGAATCTGATGGAACAAAGTCTGAGAACCTTCTGCTCCACAAACCAGAACTTTTCATGAGTCTCTATAAAAAAAGCAGCAAATTCTTCATATAGATGAAGGAGTAATTCTAGATATTCATTTAATTGCTGCATAAATAAAACAAATCATCACGCACGCACACAACGGTGGACGTCGTGTCGCTCACATGCATCTAGGCCTGGGCGATACGGCTTAAAAGTGAAAAGTCAGATTTATTTCATAGCAGATTCGATTTTAATCGACTTGTTTTCTTTCCTAAAAAAAAACTACGACAGGGTGTCTTCAAATGTAAGACTTTAAAAGCTTATTAGGAGTGAAATTTAAACAGAAATGCACAACAAAAACTGCATATTTCATGTACATATTAGTAAAAGTGGAAACTATTGAGGAAGAAATAGCTCTCCTTGTCTAGCTGACTATGAGATGTCATCAGAATTTTACTTGAGTTTATTGTATTTTAAATTGTTTTAATGCACGAAACATCTTGCAGGTTGGCCACAGAAGTGAGTAAGAGATGACAATGAACATCGTCTTGCCAACCGCCATGATGGACGCAGTAAAGCTAGGTAGCTAGCTGGCAACAGTATATTAACAGCTAGTTAGCAGTAGACTCAACTGCTTTGTGACGCACTGAAGATGTCTGTGCCTTACTCAAACTTTTGGTTAACACAAAAGCCCTGGGAGAAAAAAAAACAGATCTTAGAAAATACGACATTAAATAGTCCAGCCCGGACAAAATTAAAGACCTGTAATCAGTGTTTTTAAGACCAACTTACATGCATTTTAATAAATTTAAGACATTTTAAGGAATAATTTTATGTACAAAAACTTAACACTAAGGTTTACAAATGACAGAAGCTTTTTTTTTTTTTTTAAAGTGGCTTTTATTTTAATTATCTCTTTTGTAAGTGGTGCAATAGAGTATTAGGGACAGGCTAGGATAATTTGTATATCAATACAAAAATAAAGTTATAATATGAGCAAAATAAAAGATGCATTTTTACTGAAGAACAAATTAAAACTATGAGGAAACAGTCGTTTTAATGAGAAAAAAACCTTGTATCATTAACTTTTTGTCATTTTTTGTGTTCTCATAAATTTACTATTTCATTTTCCTAATATTACAACTCATGTATTATTTTGACTTTATTCTTGTAACATTTTGACTTTATTTTCATTAAAAAAAATCCAAATCTTAGCCTGAGTCTTACATTTTGTTGTAGAGATTAACTGAATTCATCTTGCTTATGAAACAAGATGGCTGCCTTGGGAGTGCTGACATCACTCTGAACTTTGGAGATAAAAAAATTCAGATTTTCCAAAAATTAAATCTTCCAAAATCAAAAATTGGACAGAATCGAGTCATCGCCCAGTCCAAGCTGCACCCCTGAACAACAAAAACGAAGGCCACCAAGAGGATGCCGAGAGGTACTCCATATCATCTAAGGTAACATGCTGTCCACGTAACACCAGGATTATATCGTTTTTATACAACGCATGTGTTCACAAAACTCAGTGCCTCGCAATCCAGCTACACTCAATCAGTAATGAGGTGAGCGGCGAGGTATGAGGAAAAGCTTCTGCATGCATAAGATCAGCCGGTCAGGCTCAAGCTCCAGGCTTTGGCTAAATCAGGCTTATGTTGTAAAGATACATGCAAAAACTAAACAAAACACAGCAGTAAAATAAATAAAAACAGGCTTCAAAACGACTATTCAGGTCATCACAGGCAGACTGTAAGGATGCCTTTTTATATCCCTTTAAGAAAGCTGCTAAATCTAGTTGTCATGTGGGGATAAAGGGAATAATTACAGATTTTGGGAGATATTTGCCTCATTCTGGGAATGATTTGAGAAGATTCACACCAGTCTCATGTCTGTGCATCAACTCTATGCTGAGGGTCCATCTTTAAAAGGCAGCGTAATGAAAAGGATGAAACGGTTTCACCAACTTAAATTCAAGACTTTTTAAGACCATTATGGATGAAATTTAACACCAAAAATGTACAAAAGAAATACATGTCAAACTACTGAGGAATAAATGCTACTTTTTGTGAGACTGACTATGAGATAATAACTGCATTCCTACAACAAATGTTTGCAAAACTTTGTCAATATTCCACTAATGCCAAAAAGACGCAAATTTGCAATTGCTGCATTTCCATTAAATAAGAAACACTATTAAAATTACATGTGAATAAGTTTGTTCATGTGATAAGTAATTAAAAAACATGCTGCGCCATTGTCCTCCCCTGTCATCTTGTTAGTGTTTTTTTGCCAGTAGTAACATCCAGTTGTGATGTGAAAAAAGTGTTTCCATTGCAGTTTTGTGAAATAAACAAATTTTAATATGGGAAAAAAACACCTTACAAGTAACATTTCAGCAAGACATGAGAACTTGTTTTAAGCCAATAATTTCTTAAATTTGATGAAAAAGTACCAGTTCTATTGGGAAATTATTTCACTTATAACAAGACATTTCTCCTGTGTTATAAGTAAAATAATCTGCCAATGGAACTAGTATTTTTCAACAATTTCAAGAAATAATTGACTCTAAACAATACTTTAAAGTTGCTGAAAAGTTACTTGTAAATTGGTTTTGTCTAATTTCAAGTGTGCTAAGATGTTTCCACTAGAAAGTAAACCAAAAATATTTGGTAAGATTTAGGTTTTGCAGTGTAAGAGTTTTCCACACAGACATAAAAATGGCATCAATCTTCTTTTCTATTCCTAAGACGCCAAAAATTGCAAGTTGTTTCACCAGAAATTCAAGACACCACTCCACCTGAAATAACCACATTACTGTCCTATAAACAATGACAGTCTTCACTATTAAACAGAGCAAACCTTGGGTTCTACAAAAAAGAAAATACAACATACATTCAGACATTTAAAGTTCCTTAGAAATGGTTATGCAAATGGTAGAAAAAGCTTTGGCATATTTTGCCTACAAGTTGTGCCTGCACACTTGGAGAGAAGAGCGGAGTGAAGCGCTAGGAGGGGGCGGGGCTTCACTGAGCTTTTCTCTCAGTTTACACGTAGTTAGCAGTCCCACATAAAACTGTGGAGAGTTTAATTACCTACACTACATGCTATTTACACTGCTTTTTATTCATTATCAGGCCCAGGGGGGTAATTTAAGGTAAGTCCTTTGCTACACGACAACCTTAAATGTGCGAGCATCGCTGTGAGAGCTCATCTATACAGCCTGAAGAACCAACAGCTACACGTTTAGGCCCCAAACTAAGCCCTACGCGGAGATGATCTTTGTCCTAACTGGGCACTTAATAGGATGATGTCTAGTAAAGCAGCTTTGAAATAGATTCTTAAAGGCTGACAATGCTGCATTCTATCCTTAGAGCTTATTCTGGCCTTTTTCCAGTCATTAGTACTGATTTCCCACGAATTAAGTTACCTTAATATCTTAAAAAAAAAAAAAGGCTTCAAATGAACTTGGTTCACACTTAGAGAGGAAAAACCAGACTAATATCTTATAATGCATCTGTGGGTGCAACAAGGTTAACAGATACTGATTATCATAGACAGGCACAACTTTAAACAGGTTTAAGAACATAAAACCAACCAACACTTACTGGAAACTGTGACTCAGAAAGCTGCTACAACCGTAAATCGAACACTTTAGCCCCGAATTCAGGCAACTTAGCACTGCAAAAACACCAAATATTATGATATTTTTAGTCTAGTTTCTAGTTTAAATATCTAAGTGTACTTCAAATATGACAAAACTATCTGACATGTAACTTTTCAGCAAAATTTAAGAGCTTATTTTAAGGAAATTATTCCTTAATGTTGATGAAAAAGTTCAAGTTCTACTGGCACCGTTACCTAGCAACGCCAGCCAAGCCCAGCCTGTCACCTAGCAACGCCAGCCAAGCCCAGCCCGTTTCCTAGCAACCCAGTTCTAGTTCCACTGCCAGATTATTTCACTTGTAACAGAGGTTATAAGTTTCTTGTGATACTGCATTTACATTATGAATGTCTGCAAAACTTTGTCAATATTCCACTAATCTCACAAAAACCTACAATTTCACAATTTAATGTGTCTGTTAAATAAGAAACACAATTAAGATGACATATAAATTAGTTTGTTTATGCAATGAGGTACTAAAAAAACTTGCTACCACTTCCTGTTTGTCTTCTTCTTCATGGTTTACACCAGAAAAAGTGTTTCCATTCCAGTTTTGCAAAATAAACCAATTTTGATATGGCTGAAAAACCACCTCATCTTAGCGCCAAGACTTTGTCTTTAAACTTTTTTTTCCCCCCGAAAATTGTGTGTTTCATTTAGCAAATTTATTTTTCAAAGTGTCAAATTATTGTGGTCAATGGAAACACAGCTACTGAAGTAATCTGCCAGTTGAATTAGTTTTTTTTCATCAATACGAATATTAATATTAATAATTTATTTAAAACAAGCTCCTATATCTTACTACAAGTTAGTTTACTTGGAATAACACAAAACTAAGATATTTTTACAAGAAACTAGACAAAAAAATACTTGGTAAGATTTTGTGTTTTTGCATTAAACACATAATCATGGTAAAAAAGAGAGAACACCCACTTTTAATTTTAGGGATCAGGACATAATATGTATTATTTTGTCTTTATCAGGCCCCACGGTTATATTTTAATCTAATCTCAAGCCTTAAAAAAAGGGTCAAAGGCCAAAAAGGAAGAGCTGTATGTGGAAAACTAAATACTGTATATTTTCAGAAAAAACAAGCAGCCATTTTGCTTCTCTGGAGCATTTAGAGACTTTTTAACACAATGCCAAGATGTATCAGCAATAATCTTGGAGTCGTGCCCATCAACCTGTGAAGGGTTTTTAGGCAATTTCCTTCAATCTGAGGTTATTTATTCTAAGGCAAGGGAGACAGAAAACATTCGCCTCAATGTCGGACCGTTGAATAGTAAAATAACTAGTCGTGGAGCTGAAAGGAGGCGTTCTCTCTCCCCACCATGATGGTACGAGAGGCTGTGAGGGAAGAGCAAAGCGGAAACACAGACGACAGCAAACCGAGGGGCTTCTGAGTCGTCCCGATCGGATTTGGCACAGAGACTTTGAGGAGAACCAGAGGAGCCTCAACCAAACCAAGCAACTCAACTTAAGCTTCTGTATGAAACTTTTACAAGAAATATTTCTTTTTATTTGTTGAAACCGTCAACATATCATGACAGTATAATATGAAACAGCTAATCTGTGAAAAAAATCTGCTTTCTCCCAGTGCTAACCAGGTTATAATAGCAACAAAATAACAAAAACTGAAATTTAGAAAATATTTTTCGTTAACTAAATAAAAACAGTAATGAATTAATGAGGAAAAATTAAACTAACTGGAGCTGCATCATGCATTTGTAAAGCTAATGTAAACGCACTGAAATTGTAGATATAATATACTTTGTTTTATTCTTTATAAACCTATTTATTAGAATTTTAGCTACTGATGAAGTTGATAAATGGTTTTCTTGTAACGGTAAGTTGCTTCTCCACCATTTTTACGTTTAACAGCGAGTACATGAGCTTGATTCACAGCGTTAAGACCCGCCTCCTGCTCTGATTGGTTGTATTTGTGCATTTTTTCCAGACAGCATAAGTAGCTCAAGAAAGAGGTGGAGGAGACTGATTTTTTCACAGATTATCTGTCTCATGTTACGCCATCACAACATGGTGAAAGTTTTAACAAATATATGAAAAACATATTTTTAAATAAAAGTTACATACTGCAGCTTTAAGCTGTGGATCGCTGTTGCTCAGGATGTCACCGTGGTTACGATCAACACCTCCCAGTGAGTGAAAACCTTATTTATCATGCTATAATGTTACATTGCATAGAAGTTAGAGCTTACTCTATGAGCACAGAGAGTCTCTGGGGATCTGCTTCATTCATGCCTTACCAGAAAGATGCTACGGAAAGTAAAAGAGACGGAACACTGGGGCAGCCATTTTGGGTCATTTTGCCCCCCCCGGCCTCCTCCTCTGTGTGCGTTTCCTCGGCGACAGAGGAGAGAGGTGATGGGGGGATCTATTGGCACGGCACAGACAGATCCGTCACTGTGTGGGCTAGCAGCTGCCGGGGGATGAGCACACAGAGCCGCACATGCTCAGTTTGGAGGAGGACTCCGGCTCCTGGTCGGGCTCCGGCTCTGGGTCCGGATCCTGCGTGTTGTCGTCGGCGACCCCAGTTTCCGCCTTGTCGTCCCTGTCGGCGCTGGCGTCGTCGCCCCCGGCCTCCGACTGGCCCTCCTCCTGGCGCCTTTTCAACCTCACAGGCAGAAAATAAATAACTGGTATCAGTGTTTCTCCCTGTGCTAATCATTCTGCTGCATGTGGCGGCAAAAAAACAGAAACCACAGTAATGAGAGTGGAGTGTAATTACAGGACTTGACTGAATTATACCGTGTAGGGCTCTTCACTGCTGCGCATAATTCTAGATTCATTATAAATACCAGTAGATTGTCATTAATTAGAGCAATAGGATATAATAAGACACTTGCACAGAGAGGGAGTTCAGTAGGACTGCAGTGGCAGGACTTGGTCAGTAATAAATGAGGCAATAATTGAGCGCAGCACAGAACCAATATACTTCCCTGCACCTTGCAAAGAGGAATACCTTACTATAATTTATGCCACTTTTACTCATAATTAACTCTGCATATTCTGCAGGAAAGCTTTGCAGCAGTTTTAAATCTATGCTGGCTAGCAGATAGGAGTGTGTCAAAAAAAAAAAAAAAAGATTCACATGAGATTCTAATGTGGCGTTTTAGGGCTTTAGTAGATAGAAAAAAGGAAGAGTAAATGTCTAGATTCATCTCAGAAAAAACAAGGAAGTTTCTGACTTTGAAAAGCTGAAAATTTGCTAGAAAAAACTATAAATTAATTTCAGAATATTTAGGAAAAAAACTTGAACATTTTCCTAAAATTGTTACAATTACCTTATTTTTACTAGAAAAGATTTTAGGTGAAAATTTATTCTTCCTTTTTTCTAACAATGACCGTTGGCAAAAAAATCTTAGAAAATTTCTAGAAAAACAAAAATTTGAGTCTGAAAATATGCTAGAAAAAAATTAGGAAATTTTAGATGAATTTCAGAAATTTTAGGAAAAAAACCTTGAAAATTTCTGGGTTTCAAAAGTTTAAAATTTGTGGGAAAAATGTTTTTTTGGGGAAATTTATTCTAAATAACAAATGCTGCTGACTAAAAATCTGAAATTTTCTAGAAAAACAAGGAAATTTCTGAGTTTAAAAATGTGAGAATTAAAAAAAAAAACAACATTGGAAATTTCTGAGTTTTAAAAGTCAAAACTTTTCAAAATAACAGCGTGAAGTAAAAACTGTAAATAAAATAGGAGGAATTAAGGCCTTTATTGACAGTATGTCAGATATTTAAAGCAAAAAACAAAACAAACAAACCCACAAATCCATAATTATCAATATCGACTGATATGAAACATTTATATCACAATGTTTTTCAGCCATATTGTCCAGCAAGGACAAACATATATGAAAGGATATTACTGGTACTTTTAGTTCCATTTTTTGTGGAAATTCAAAGCAAATATTGAAGGGAAAAATAAAGAAATTGCATTTGTATAAAACATTTGCTGGTTTTTTTCTATTTTTCTAGCCAAGATCCATTGTAGACGGTAAAAGAGGGGCCATTTGTGGCCCCTGTTTTTGACTTTCCGCTGCGTTTTCTTCCTCTTACCTCTCGCGGTTGAAGATCATGAACTCTTGCTGCACCACTTCAAGGCACTCCTGTAGGTAGTCGTTCTCCTGCAGGCGACACACAGAAGACATAAAGTCTTCAGCTTCATGAATCAACGCTCGCTAACCTTTTCCGTCGTTTCAGAAAATCCTGAATGGGTCGGCTCCCCTTGTAATGACGCGGCGTTTCGTCATTCCCAGCCTTCGCGGTTGCTTTTAGAACGACTCGTGAATTGTTTGCGAGCCGTCCTCAGATTGGATGTTTGGCTTGGGACAAAAATAGAAGCTCATATTTCCAAAAGCACCCGGGGCCATGACAACGGCACGGAAAGGCTTCATAATTTAATAATCTTAGTAATAATGCAGAATGAGCGCGTGCACACACACACACTGATGGTAATAACACAGTCATGAGGGCTGTTTGATGAGAACAGGCTGGTTCTTTGGTACAGAGCAGAAACCTCTGGTCTGTGGTTAAACATCACAGCCGGTCTTAGGATGAACACTTTACAGCGAATAAACCCACAGATCCTCCTGAATTCAGTCTCCAGTGGAGATTTGTCACTGTTATCCATCTGGAACTTAATATTCCAGTGTAATCCTTTTAATTAGGAGAACATCTTACAGCAATAATCTTATAATGATCGCTAAATGTTAGAGGAGTAAATGCCATCAGCGCCGGCTATTCCCATCGTTGCATAATAAGCTGAAAATTTTTTCAATTAACTGATTAATCTTTTAGAAAACGGTCCAACAATGGCTTCGGATTCAAACAGTTCTGGCTGACAGTTAATGGGGGAAATTAAACTGAAAATGAGAAAGGCGCATACAAAAGTTAACACCTGTGAATGCTTAATTAAAGGTCATAATGGAGCATAACTAAGCAGAATGAAAATGTATTTATTCTGACTTATGTTTTACCAACGCAGAAGGTTTGCTAGTTAAAAAAACAGCATTGAGTCAAATCTGATATATTTTTCTGTTTTGCTACAAGCTGAAATATAGATTACTGACTTCGGCTGCAAAACATTGTATGACACGAGTCATAAGCTTTGTACTAATTCATCACTGAGCTGCCACTGCACTTGTCTGGGCTAAAACGATTAATCAAATTAATTGATTACTGAAATAATCGGCAACTAATTTAGTGATCAATTAATTGTCAACGGGAGTAAACAGACTCTAAAGAGGGCTATTTGCTGAAAGAACAACATATCTAGAGCAGTAAATGAGCCAGAAAATAATGTATATAAACAATGTATAATGACTATAACTTTTATAAAAAATATTTACATGTAAAACTGTCTCCATGTTGTGACACAGACAGATAATCTGTGAAACTATCAATCTCCTCCATGAGCTACTATAGCCGTCTGAAAAAATGTACCAAAAACAGCCAGTCAGAGCCAGGAGGAGGGTCTTAGCGCTGCCAAGTAGGCTCTTGTACTCGCTGCTAAATGTGCAGATGGAGGAGAAACAACTTACTGTTACAGGAAAATCTCTAGTTAGCTGTGGCTATGCTAACTAGCTTTAGCATTCATGACAGGCTACGCTAACTGCAACAAAGCCAAGAGTAAGTTGGGTAAAAGGGAATGAGCAGTGCCAAATGGGGAGTGATTGACAGCATTAAGGCCCTCCTCTTGGCTCTGATTGGTTATTTTTAGTTAGCAGTGCACTGTAAAAACAAAAAAGTCACTAATTTATGCTAAAATACCAGCAGCTGTATTTGCCAGAATTTTACCAAATAAATACGGTTAAAAAATACAGCCAGCATTTTACAGTATAAATTTGCATTTTACCGTATTTATGGCAGTATTTAGAAGTAAATTACTGTACTCTCTGTAAAACAAGTCTTTTTTTTTACAGTGTGGGAGCACTGGGAAGATGCGGTGAGCTAAACTTTTTCACAGATTATCTGTCTCAAAATATCTTATCGAAATTTTTTTTTTTAAATCAGCATGAAAATCCCCATAAAACTGGTGTACAAATGTGAAATGTACAAATTGTTGTTTATCTATGGCAACCTTGAATCAAATCAACATTTTTAAATAGATTTTTACAGATTTTTCCTGTCACAATTTTACTGTTTATTACTGTTAAATATTTTTTTTACAGTGCGCCTCTTTACTGGAAATAATTAGATTGATTTGATGTGAATCAAAACTGAAACGGATCTATCAGATGTCTCTAGACGACATCTGATGTGAAAATGAACTGCAGCTGCGCTGAATCATGCATGCTTTTGAAATTGAACGTATGATCGAGAATAAAAGTGGGTCAGTCATGCAGAAAGCTGCACAGTGTCGGCAGGTTACGCACTTCAACAATAAGTATCTCTTCATACTAGAGCACTCTTTTATTCATTTTGTTTGCAGAGCGGAGAATAGAAGCAACTCATATCAGCTGAGGGAAAAAATGGAGCTTGGCTCACCGCCAGACTAAAAATATGCAGTTTTGACAGGAAGTGCCTTACAGGAGACCTGAGCTGCATTATTATTATCCCAGACAGACTCTTGGAGAATACTATTCATTCCAGCACAACTCCTGCAGCAGTTATTGATCCCCTGCATACAAAAATGGGAAATTACGCAAACAAAACATGCAAAATCTGATCAGTTTTAACAAAAAAGTGTTTCTTAATGTAAAAAGACAGCATGAGACTAAAAATGTAGGATTTGTTTTAAGATGAAAAGAAATGACAACAGATGCAGTAACATCTTGAATCCCGTCTTCATCCTCACAGCTCCCAAATCCTCCTACGTAACAGAACGGGCTGCAGTTATTCCTGAGGTAAGAACCGTTGCAGAGGATCCACTAAAAGTTCTTTAAATGTTTTTCTTTATCTTTAAGGAGACTTTTTGCTTTTTGTTCCATTTATTTGGTTCTCAATTTGTTTGCAGTCAGTATATAGATGCACCGATCAACATTTTTCATTTCTGATACCGATACAGATATTTGAGGTATCATACAATACAGTACAGAAAAACAGTTCTGAATTTACTTTGTTTCAACGCAAATGTACTGAATTATTATAACTTTGCTCCAGTTCAGCACAATTAAATACAATAGTTTCACAAAGAACTTTAATTTGTTCAGCCAGTGCAATCAGGAGAATAATTAACTAATAAAGACACTGAAACTGACAAAAACAATAAGTTGAAAAAATTTCAAATTTAAGCTGAAACAAACCTTCAAAGCATAGAATTAAACCAAATAGATCTGCCCTCATGAATCGGACATATTGTCACCGATATCAATATCCGAACCGATACTGATGTTAATATCAGATCGGTGCATCTCTAATTAAATATTTAGTTCTAGTCTCTATTCTAGGAAATGTGTTGTAAAACTGTAGCCTTGTTGCTTTCTGTCTTATTCTCTGAATGCAGTTGAAACATGTTTTAAATTAAAACAGGAATAAATAGAGACGCCAGAAACCAGAAATAGACTCTGGATGGATGAAAAGCATTAATATTTTAAAAGGATCTGATTGTATTGTAATTTGGATAAAAAGAAAAAAGAAAAGTATATTACTGGACCTTATTCAGATTAGACTTTATAATTAGATTGTACAAAATGAACTCCATTTCAGCCATATTTGCTTTTAATGTGAACTAGATCTCTTTTTCTCTGTTACCATGCTTTGGCAATAATATACATGAAAATATCTGGACTGGAAACAAACTGTGATGCACACATTCACTCACAACTTTCATAGTTTTAAAATCTTCACAGAAATCTTTGAGTTTAAATTTGTAAATAATTGTCTTTTATATGCCCTCGTTTTTCACAGCTTGGTGTGTGCAGGACTGACTGACTGACTCACAGACTGTGAATCCTTGCTGTTGTCTCGAGAGCGGTTCTTAGCCAGCCTCTTCTTCTTCTTGTGGAGGGGTCGCGACTCCAGGATCATCTCCTCCAGCTCAAAGGTGGGGTCGCAGTGGAGCCGACCTTTCTGTGGGAGGGAGACGAACGCCACATAATTAGAGAGACACCAGGAGGAACTGCAGACACAGGAAGCAAAAATTTAGTTTATAAGAACGGCTCACTATATAGGAGAACTTACACACTCAGATTTAAGACTTTTTAAGACTATTACAAACGACAAGGAACAGAAATGACTTATTTTATATCATGTTGACAAGTTTTTTAACCACAGAATGCATTGTAGCATTGTACAGGTTAGCAACAGAAATGGGCAAAGGCTATGCAAAAAAGCTAGCTAGCCAGCTAGCAAAGCCTTAATAGCAGCTAGCTAATGAAGACGTTTGCATGTGACTCAAACTTTAGCCTGATCAAAAAATGTCCTGTGAGAAAAACAACATATAAGCGATTAAATAGTCCTGACATGACAAAATTTAAGATGTGATTAACATATTTCAAACTAACTGACATAAACAGCAGAAAAATTATTTTTGGTCCAGCTTCTTGCACAAATGACACATCATCAACATTTTTACACTTTTGCCAATACACTGCAAAAACACAAAATCTTACCAAGTAATTTTGGTACAGTTTCTTAGTGCACTTGAAATAAAACAAAGCCAACCTGCAGGTAACTTTTCAGCAAGATGTAGAAGTTTGTTTTAAGTAAATAATTCCGTATTATTGATGAAAAAGTGAAGGTTTCCCCTGGCAGATTATTTCACTTTTACACAGACATGTTTCCCATAAGTGAAATAATCTGCCAGTGCTGAGAAGTTTCTCGTAAGTTTGTGTTGTCGTAATTTAAGTGAACTAAGATATTTGCATGAGAAACTGGACAAAATTTATTGGTAAGATTTTTGTGTTTTTGCAGAGTATTTTCTCTGCTGCTTTTAAAATGGCCCAATTGTTTTTTTGTTTTTTTTTTTTTTTAAGAAAAAATACAGCTAGATGTTTTTATTTAAAGCAATAAGTTAATGTTTTTCAGTGTCTGGGAAAGAAAACGTATTCTGAAAGCCTTCAAATGTAATGTCACAAATTGGCAGGCACTGCCTTTCACCTAGCAAGCTGAACCCGTTGCCTAGCAACCCCAGTGGAACTCCGCCGTCTCCTAGCAACCCAAGCAAAACTCCAGCAAATAGGCAGAAAGGACCAGACTAAAATCTAATTTTCTAAGAATAATTTTGTAATGAACCTATTCATGGAAGCATAACAGGTCACCTTTAATTTTAGATACATAAATTTGAGATAATATATTGATTGTTTTGAAACATTTCATACATTAGGAACGAATCCAGGTTCCATCTTCTTCTCGTACACGGCGTCCCAGTTGACGGCGGCGAGGTACGGAGACGTCTGCATATCAGACAGACTGGAAAACCGATGCTCTGGGTTCACAGTCAGCAGCTGGAAGGAACAGACACACACACACACACACACACACACTCACGCTGTCACTGATATCGCCTTGCCAGTTCAAATATCACCTTCACAACTTCTCTCCAACTCTCACCAGTCACTTCATTCTGAGTGCTGAAATACTTTGCAGGTGTGAAATAAAATGGAAAAAGAAAGAAACTGGCTGAGCTGTCAAAATGTTTCAACAGAAACGGTTTGTTTCTAGTTCTTTATCGCTTCCCTGATTACCTTCATAAAAACACGTAACTTTGGTATTTATGAGCTAAATATTGATTAATTCCAAACTCCCAGAAATATTTGCTCAAAGTTCCTTATTTTCTTGCTTTTCTTGCTTCAGTGATCCATATTCAGGTAATTTAAAAGCAGCTGAATGAAAATAACATCATTACAGTGTAGGATTGATCTGTTGATTTTTTTTTCAATTAACTGATTAATAATTGGATAGGCAAAAGGTTCTTAATAGGAGAATTTTACACAGTTTGAAGAAGGTGAGGCCAAAGCTGCCACTTGTTGATTTCTGGGCAGAACATATTTAAAACAATTAGTTTTTTCTTATCTTAATGCAAATATATTTATAATTCTTGTTCAGTTTTGGCTCTGATTGCGTTGTTCTTTCAGCAAAATTACCTTTTTGTGAGTCTTTGTGCTCCAGTTAGTGATTAATCGATTATTAAATTAGTTAATGATTGTTTCAATAATTGATTAATCACAATTAATCATTTCAGTCCTACATTAAACCAACTATTTTTAACTTAATTATTTTTATTTCCTAATTGACAACAAGAATGTGTCTAAATTACAAGTTTGCACATTTTTACTTATTGTTTGGTATAATTTCCTTTTAAACTGTTTGATTAATTTATGATTTGCAAACACACCTTTTCAGTTCTACCTTCAATATTTTGTGAGACAAAGAACAAAAGAAAAAAACACAAAATGAAATAGTTTAACATATGAAGAGAGCCACAGACTCTGGTTCAGCAGATAAAAACTGTGACTCAGCACGGCTGAAGTGGAAAAATTAATTTTGAATTAAATGTTAAAACTGAAGGTAAAACAGGAAACTTGCAGAATTAGTTATGGCTTTATGGTTTCTGTGCCAGCTCACTACAGGAAACTGATTGATTATCTCCTCAGCTGAATATGACGTCATTTCCAGATCAAACCTTCAAATTTCCGTTGGAAAACATTTGCGCCACTGATGCTCTCTGCAGGAAAACTGCTGCAGCTTTTCCATATGAAAACAGAGCTGCTTTTTTCCCAGAGAGCCTGAAAACCAACAAATATGCTGTTTGTATTTTAATAGCGTGCATCGTGTTTCATCCTTCACCTGGGGCTAAACGCAGGAAGTGATAATGGGAAGTGGCTTTGGTTGTCATGTTAACTCTCTTCCTGTGCTTTGTTTTCCTCCTTCGGTCGCAGGATGATTCACTTTTTCTCCTGCAGGGCCGGTTAGGTCCATCTGGGTGGAATCCAGACACGCTAATCGATCAGCAGCCGAGCGGAAGAGACCGTCTCTCCGTCCAGAGCGCTTCGTCATCCAGACGGACAGCGCACGGACGCACTGAAGCTCGCACTGTAAAACATCCTCTGGAATTTATTTCCTCTGTTTACTGGAAGACTTTTACTGAAACCAGCAAAGAGACGAATGAACGTCTGCATGATTCCACATCATCTGCTTCTTTTTGACACTAAGTGAACAATTTACAGGTGTTATTGTACGTCTTCTCCAGGGTTTCTGCAGGTTTTCACCAACTCGAATTTAAGACTTTTTAAAACCCTTATGAATTAAATGTATACAACAAAACAGGGTCATGCTTAGAAAGTAAAATAATAAAATTATAAATAAAGTCATAATATCATAAAGTTGTATTCAGAGAGTAAAGTATAAAAATACTAG
>NW_015112889.1:73054-100354 GCF_001443285.1 Poecilia latipinna
TTTATATATATATATATAAAGCCGTTGTGGTGGATGTAGCAATACCAAGTGACCACAACATCAGGAAAAAGGAGAAACTGGAGAAATACCAGGGCCTCAGAGAGGAACTGGAGAAGGCCTGGAAGGTGAAGACCACAGTGGTGCCTGTGGTCATCGGGGCCCTCGGGGCAGTCACCCCCAAACTGGAGCAGTGGCTCAAACAGATCCCAGGAACAACATCAGACATCTCAGTCCAAAAATGTGCAGTTCTAGGCACAGCCAAGATACTGCGCAGAACCCTCAAGCTCCCAGGCCTCTGGTAGAGGACCCGAGCTCAGAGGATGAAAGAGACCACCCACAGAGGGTGAGAGGGGAATTTTTTTTTTTTAATATAATTTACATAACACTATTCCACTGTTCATTATTTCTTCTTTACTATAATCTAATTTTACTTTGTTGAAGATCTTTGTATGCAAAGTTATTTGTTCTAAATAAACTACATTTTAAAAAATAAACAAACTTTCTCTAGGCAGAAAAGTCTTGCAAAAGAAAAAAAAACAACAAAAAGCTGTAAAATAATCCTGTCACAACATTTAAGGGCAAATTACATTTTTAAAAATGAATTTAAGACATTTCAAGGCCTCAGTTCTAGTTAAAACAATTTAAGACATTTTAAGGCCCCCCTGTTTTCAAGCGTTAAAGCTCAGCTAGCTGTATTCCTTGGTGTGCTGATTATCAACACATAGATGTATGCAGAAGAGGAAAGAGGTGACTTTTCCTCTCATGCATGTTTCTCTTCCCATCTGTCGCTTTTTTCCTCGGATGCCCTGGAGGTCTCGACTCTTCCTGTTTCCCTCCAGCGATGTTCCCCCTCTCAACACAAATCCTCTCCTCCCTCTTAACTCACTTTCCATCTCAGTGCATCACCTCCAAGTCCGCACCGATCGTCTTTCCGAGGAAGACTCGGTAACTTGGGATGAGATGAAAATTCGATTAGCACTTCGTAATACTTTAATTGATTCCCTCTTTAATAAGTAGCGTAATTAGTCAGAGCGAAGATCCATCGCTCATTAAATTTTAGAGATACAATGCAAACACTGAGTCCCCTAGAGGTTGGGAAGTTGCTTCCCAGAGTGAGGTTTCTGTAACGTCAGCGATGCAGAGAAAGCTCAACTCCACAACAGCTAACCCAAAGACTCAAGGTTAATTACTGACAGATAATACGCCGCGCTGCAGGGGGTGTTTGCTAGTTTTTCTCTGAGAAGACAAAAGGTCAGCGCTGACTAAAAATAAGATGATGAAATCTCCACTGACATTTCCATGTAACTGTGAACTCTGCTAAACTTAGTGTGAGGAAAGATGTTTTCTTTTTATACCCAAATTGATAATATGCTAAAAAATGCTCCAGAATTTATGCTCTTTAAAATAATCTAATGTTAATAAAACTGCAAATACCACAGCTTCTCAAATTATGGTTCTGCAGAAGAAATAACTTTATCACAAAATCCTCCTATGCTGCTAAAATTTGGCAAATGCTTCTTTCCTGGCCAAACTTTACCAAACAGCTTGAGGTCCTAAATCAAATCTTTTATGTTTATAAGGAAGACAAATGGATTAGCTGAATTTGTTTAGAGCCAGAGTGAAGAGCCTGCACTCAGAGTGTACAGGTACTCATAAAATATCGTTTCCTGAGTGATTTTCTGAAGCCATTTTTGTTTTTTAGGAAACAAAATTTGGCTTCAGGTGAGGCAGTGAGGTTTTTGGGATTATCCAGTTCATGTTTAGGTGAACTGGTGAAGGTTTATGACGATGCTGTGGGATTACAGCGATAGGTTAGTGTTCATCTGGGCAAGTCCCAGTTCTCAAACACCATTCTCCATCTGCTGAATGCAGCGTTCCCAGTAGAGTTTAGACTGGGAGTCTATTGTGTCCGAGTCCGATCCAAACCACCAAATTACCCGGAGGACAAGCCTGAGGTAAACCCGATATACTGAAATACTTCCAGACCGCTAACTTTGCTCTCTGCTGGTTGGATGTATTATAGATGGATGGATGGATGGATGGACGGATGGATGGATGGATGGATGTAACTCACCTTCCTCAGCAGTGCCACCAGGTCTTTGGGCCAGGCCGGGCTGTACTGGACGCTCACCGTGCTGAAGAGCTGGATCAAAGACTCCACAGAGTTGCTGGCATGGATGTCGTACGGCCGCTGGGTTCAGAACCAACAGAACCAACAGGAAGAAAGAAAAGAACGATCAGATTGAACAAAACAAACAAAACGAATGAAAGAGAACGAACAAAACAGAACAAAAGAACAAATAAAACGGACAAATCAAACAGAACGAACAGAAAGAACAGAGCAAAGCCTTCAGAGCCTCCTTACAGTGAGGTTCAACATCTGCCAAGCTGAAACTCAGAGAGCCTCACCCATCCACGCAGCACCTCAAAGGCCGTCACCCCCAACGACCACCAGTCGACTTCAAAAGCGTAGCCTGTGCCTCCGCTGACAAACGACTGGAAGATCTCTGGAGCTGAAGGAAAAGCAGGAAAGCAGTTTTACTAACTATAACACACAAATGAAGAACAAACAGCCTTTACTTCCTTTTGCACCTTCAACAAAGAATCTGCAGCCATCGGCGGAGATTTCAGCAGTGACTCAATGTGTTTGATACATCAGCTTGTTGTCATTTAAACTATTTAAACATGTTAAAAATCGACTTCAGTACCAAAATGTAAACGGTGGGATTGTTTTTTTCCATCAGTAGTTTTTGCTCATTTTAAAGTATTGCATTAGAAAATGCTGGTGTTCAAAATAACTCATAATAATAAGTTTTCATACATGCTTTAGGTGGTTTTTGGCTTTTCCCAAAAGAGAGGAGATGGAAACACTTTTGCCGAATAAATTCTGACAAACGTTCCAATCTACAGGTGGGTCTCTGCCTTACCAGAGACACGAAAGCCCAAACCTCTTTGTTTTTCTAAGATGTGTGGTTCATGCTCGTTGATAGATACTTCCTATTTATTACATTCAAACTCAATTCGTCTGGTTGATTCACTCCAAACCAGAAGATGCAGCCACGCCAAATTCGCATTTTCTTTTTTTGCAACATTTTAAATTCGCTTGACGATTGGATGTAAACAGCTACAGTCTATTTGGGTTTGCAGTTAAGATTCTTTAAGATTTATTTTCCTGTCCAAATTTCCCGGTTCAACAAAGCAAACTGTCACAGCAAACACCGATGCTGTAAAGTTTGCAAAACACTTTTGTGTCTCGATCGAAACGTTTATTAAAAACAACTCCAGGAAAATAAGCAAATAGGAAAAGAAATGATAAAATCCACATGGTTAGATGCCAATGATTCCATTTAAAGACTTTTTTGATCCTGGATACATCATCTTTAGAAACAAACCTCAATCTGTGTTCAAAGTGGCACAAGGCCAGTTTTCCTGTTCATAGCTCATAAAGGCGACTCTTTTCTCAGAGCACAGCTGTTGCTGCAGAGAAGGAGCAGCTATTTAAAGGACACAATGGTGGATCAGTGTTACCCATGTAGGGCTTGGTTCCAGCCAGCGCCGTGGCTCTCTCTCCGTCCTTTATTATGGTCGCTATGTTGAAATCTGTCAGGTGAGCGTGACCTGAGGAACAGAATCAAAGGACAACATCGTTTATATTTTTAATGCCAGGACCTTAATGTGCTGATTTTGATTAATTAATTACAGACGCCATCACTACTTTCTACATATTTATATTCAAAATGCCTTTCTTGAGAGCAAAGTGGATTTTAAATTCCTTGTTTATGTGCACAAGCTGGGAGATCAGAAATATTCTGCACCAACTTTTTACAGGAAAATATAAAACAACTTTTTTTTGTTTTTTTTTTTACTGTTACTCCAGAATGTAAATAAAATAAATAAAAAGTGATGCTTCAGTGAACCGGATCAGTGTGAACTCATTATTTTGGACTTTTTTGTATTGCCACTGTTGTGACTCATCAGGAAGAAGCACGTTTGTTAAAGTAATGATGGATTTTTCTGCAGCTGAAAATCCTCTGGATTAAACACCAAAGGACTGGATTACGTAAAAGAATAAAAGAGGCATTGAATACAAGAAGAAACAGTCTAACGCCTTTTCTACTCAGGATTATTATATAAAAATGTAAAAGAAAAAGTTTGAAGCAAACAGACACCTCAGGGTCGCTTGTTTCTATAAAATCAAGGTTCCTCACAGTTTCCACAGAAATAGCTCAGTGATGTTTGTTGGCGAATTTATCTACAACAAAATAGAAGTTTTTGCAAAAAAGATGCATAAATTTTAACCCCTAAAATTAGTTTTGCTGACAAACTTTCCAATCTACAGGTGGGTCTCTGCCTTACCAGAGACACGAAAGTCCAAACTGAAGCAGCTTCAGCAGCAAAAACGCTCTGCAGCTTTGTCTTGGTCAAGGCTTTGACTAGACCATTACAACACCTTGATTATTTGCTTTTTCAGCCAATCTGCCGGACACTAAGTGCTGTGTTTGACCCGGTTTAATTTGATCCGGTTTCGGTTAAATTAAGGTCTTGTTTGACTATAGAATACTTTGGTATGCAGATGTTTGTGTTAGGACTTTTTCTAATACCGTTTATAGAGATGATCACATTGATGATGATCAGTTATGCACAATTGATTACTTTTAAATACTATTTTAAGAGCAGGTAGTATCCAGGTTTTCCAGGTAGTGTCCAGGTTTTCTGGCCTTTCCAGGAATCCCAGCGTTTTATTATTTTCAAATAAATTTTAAAACTTGTTTTTTCTGTCATTTTTTCTTCAGTTTTGACAAAAAAAAAAAAACTCACAATATTTCAATGAAAAAAGAAAAGTAGAAAAAAGGATATATGCTAAATCTTTCAGGTTTATTATCTTTGTATATAGCGAAAAAGATGATAAAAGACAAACAGATTTTCCATTTTAATTCCTCAGGATCTTTTTTTAGACGCCTCGTATCAGTGAAACTTGTACATTAAATTTTTAAAATCAATCTGCATCAAATCCCTGAGCTGGAAAAACAAAGTTATACCATCCTTGAATTCTGTTTGAGGCCCACAAACGGCCCCCGAACCACACTTTGGACACCTTTTGTCTAAAACATGCAAAAGGAAATAGCTTTGGGTTCACAAAATAATTTATAGTGGATGTCAAAATATTTTTCAACAAAACAATCAATTCTTGCAGAGAAAGTATATTATATTAAAAAAAGATTGTTTACACAAATTGAAGTTAGAGCAGGAAACAACAGAAGCATCAACGCAACTAAAAACAAATCAGTCATTTTCTTACCTTGTTCATCTAAAAGGATATTGTCCGGCTTTACATCTCTGAAAAAACACAAAACACAGATGTGATTGAATCACCTTCACATTAAGACACAGTTAAATGAAGTCTAGCAGCTCTTACAGCCTCTTTAAAGTACAACCAGAGCAGTAAAGGTTGGGTTTCATGCTCATTACATTAACTAAACGTGTTTGGTCTGCTCTGCAGCCAACACATTCTGAAACCGTGCTGCAAGGTGCCATCACATGTGGGAAAGCCTGGGATTAGATATATACAGTATGTGTAGATGTGAAAGTCTGTAGGAGGTGTGTTGGAGGCTGATGCATGTGTGAATTACGTGTTGGTGCAATATTGTGTCAGTAAGAGCAAAAGAGGGAGGAGATTCTTTCATTTCGAACGCCGCCGGAGGGACTTTAGGTGCAACAATATCTGCAGGTTCCCTCAAAACAAGCGAGTTACAGAGGGGCTGCGTGCGCCAAACACATGACTTTCACCAGGCGCGTCAGAGTGAACACGCTTGTTGTATTTAATCACGGTTCACGTCACACTGCAGCACGGAAACACAGGCAGCTTCCAGAGAGCGTCTCACAAAGACGCTGAAGTAAAAGCCTTGAAGGAGAGAGGAAGAGGAGGAGGAGGAGCAGGAGGAGGAGGAGCAGAGACAACATACCGCTGGATCTTAATACGTTAGGGTTTCATCACAAATTCAGTTTTTAATTTAAAAGTTTGACTTTTATATATATTAACTACACATCCCAGTTTTAAAATCCCTACACTGGCTCCCTGTAGCTCAGAGAATAGACTCTAAAATACTTTATTTGGCTTGTTAATCGCTGAACCACATCACATTAAAGATTTGCTGTTGTCATAGCAACCTTACAGACCTCTCAGGTCTTCTGGTTCTGGTCTGCTTTGCACCAGAACCAGAACCAAACATGGAGAAGCAGCATTCAGCTTTTATGCACCACAGATCTGGAACAAACTTCCAGAAAACTGCAAAGCAGCCGAAACACTGAGTTCCTTTAAATGGAGACTAAAACCCACCTGTTTAGCGCTGCCTTTGATTAAGTGACGGTTTCTGACAACCACCCAGGGTGGCATCTTGTGGGGGCTGGCATGAGCTAACTAGAAACAACCAATCAGAGCCAGGAGGCGGGACTTAACGCTGTTAATTATTGTCTGCTACGTGCTGCAGCTATTGTCTGCTACGTGCTGCCACGAATGCTAAAGCTAGTTAGCAGGACGACAGATGGAACAGTAAGTTGTTCCTCCACTATTAGCACATTTAGCAATCCATACACAAGCCTGATTGGCAGTGCTGAGAGCCTCCTCCTGGCTCTGATTGGTGCGGTGTATGTCTTCAGATGACAGTAACAGTTCAGGCAGGAGGTGGAAGAGATCGATTTTTTTTCTCAGATTATCCGTTTCATATGACATGTTGACAATTTTAACAAATATGTAAAAAATCTATATATAATTTTGATAAAAGTTTCTAACTGCAGCTTTAACTCCAGAGACGATTTATTGAAATCAGTGAAATACGAGGAAAAAGCAACACGAGGACTTCTCTGGTTCCTCCCTTCCCCTAATAAGACTAATTTTACCTCCTTGGGCACGGTGACACCTGACTGTTGCTAGGAGACCAGAGACCCTTCTTCGTTAAGTTGGTGCAAAAAACAAAAAAATGGTGAACAGTATCCTACTGTCGGAAACTTAAACGCTGGAGCCGCACAGGCCACGGATCCCCGGCAATGGGATTAGGGCTCCTATCCAGCAGAGACAGGCTGGTAAACATCAAAGCGTCGCTCACTTATCATATTAACACTTCCTGAATGAGAAATCAACGACAGGAAGAGCAAACAGAGGGTACTTGGAAGGAGTAGGATATTTCCCACATTTACGTGGATGTGAAGCTGGAAGCAGAGATGATAACGGACTGCTGGGCGCTGCAGGGGTGGGTGTATTTTTACAGCATATACTTCTGTCTGAGCACCTAAAAATAGCTGCAGATACACATCGGCAGGGGTGCATTCAATCATGTGTTAAGAGGCGGGCGGCAGCTCCTGAGCCTGAGTTACAGTTTATTTCTAGGTCCGTATATCTAAAGTTGGAATCTGGAGGATCTGTTTGTAAAGAATGGGAAGCAGTCGCTATTGAAACTGTTTCTAATTCACCTCTTTCTGCACATAAAATCCTGGTTTCAGGTAAACAAACATCCCGCCTCCCCAGGAATCAGTTGCAGGCGGGGAAATGTGAGACTGAAAGCTGGAGGCAGATTGAAGGAAAAAAGGAGTCAATAGATGTGTTGAGGAGCGAAACCCACTCGACATGTGAAAAGCTCGTCTGTTCAACGCTGACGGCTCGACAAGCCATTAAAAGCGGCACTGGAAGAACTCCCACTTGAGTCATGAAGAGGAGGAAACAAGGAGAAATCCCACAGAGCAGCCATTGATTCTACGCATTACAGTGAAACCGATGTGAGTCCTGATTCCTGCACATCATGTGAACACTGCAAAAAAACTAAATATTACCCAGACTTTTTGGTATAGTTTTTAGCAGAAACATCTTAGTGCACTTGAAATAAAAAACTAACTTAGCAGGATGTAGGAGCTTGTTTTAATTAGATAATTTCTTAATATTGATTAAAAATGCTGGTTAAATAACCTGCCAGTGGAACCAGTACTTTTAAAAATCAATATTAAGAAATTAAAAGTTAGTTTTGTCCTATTTCAAGTATACTAAGATATTTGGACAATAAACTAGACCAAATCTATTCGGTATGAGTTTGTGTTCTTGCAGTAAATTTCTCATACACTGTAAAAACATAAAATCTTACTCAGTATTTTTTATCTATAGTGAAAACATCTTACCGTACTTTAAATTAAAAAAAAAAAAAACTACCCAAGAAAGATATAGTAGCTTGTTTTAACTAGATAATTTCTTAACATAAATGTTTACAGTACTAGATCCATTGGTTAGTTGTTTCACTTTTAACAAGACATGTTTCCCATGTTATAAGTTACATAACCTGTTAGTGAAATCAGTAAAAAATACTTATAATTATCAATAAATAAAAAAACTGCTGGAAAGTTACTTGTAGTTAGTACACTTGAAATAAAACAAATCTAAGATGTTTTCACAATAAATTAGACTAAAATTACTTGGCATGAGTCTCTTTTTTTGCAGTGTATTCTCGTAAGCTGTAAAAACATAAAATTTCACTAAGTATTTTTGCCAAGTTTCTAATATCTTGTTAAACTTGAAATAAGACAAAATCAAGGTACAATAATGTTAAACAAGCTTATTTATCTTACTGAAAAATTATTTTCAGCAAGATAAGCTCATTTTAACTAAATAATTCTTGACTATTGATTTAAAAAATGCCAGTTTCACAGTTTGTTTCAGTAATAACATGACATTTTTCACGTGTTATAAGAGAAAAAAATCTGCAGTGGAACTTATTAATCAATATTCAAGAATTATTTACTCAAAATGAGCTTATTTATGTTGCTGAAAACTTATTTGTACCTTGGTTTTGTCTCATTTCAAATGTAAAAAAGATACCTGTACTAGAAATTAGACAAAAACACCTGGAAAGATTTTTGTGTTTTTGCAGTGTAATTTTTTCAACTCCGAGTTTTAGTTACTTTAACTTTAGCTTCTTGTAACCTTTATGCAAATTATCTGCTGCTGGCCACGTCACAAAAACTCAGTATTTACACTTTATATAAGTGGAAATGGAATCAAACAGATGGGCACAACCACAGCCTCCTGCACAACCTACAAGAATGCAGCAACTGGTTTCTGGATGGCAGCGTGGGTTGCTAGGTGATGGGCAGAACTCTACTGGGGTTGCTAGGTAACGGTGCAGTGCCTATCAGTTGTGACTTAATAATCTTGAGTTTTTTTCAAACGGCCTGTTTTCCAGACACCAATAGACATTAAGCTATTGCCAGAAAATGGCTGGATGTATTTTTTAGGATATTGAACTATTTCTAGAAGCAGTTGAGACCCAAGTGGAAGAATAAAAACGCACAAAATGTAAATTTTGTATAATAGGTTCCCTTTAAGTGACCATGTCTATGTCTGGAGCGAATCAGACAAATGTCAATCATAATTTTTTAGTGGTATTTGACACAAAAATGCCCCAAAATAAACCCAAATGTAACTTTCTAGAGTTTTCAAATGCAGTGGTGGGTCAGAGAACACTGAGATACTTTTCTATTTTGATAAAAAGAACAGCAGATTTGTTCTGGAACTTATACTAATTTGTACAGTATTGTATTTGCATCTCATCTTTCTTCATAAAAGAACAAACCTTCACATACATATTCCACCAGAATACTATTTTCTGCAGAGCAGCATCGTTTCATCCCCTCTGTTATTAGCAAGAGAACCAAAGTCTGCTTGAAAGACAGATCGAGGAGAAACACACATACAGATCACTTCAGAGGAAATAAAACCGAAACTTCTCACAACATTAATAATGCAGGTACACATACGCACACACCCCCAAGTTGTTTGAAGGTAAAAATGTGGCCCAGACAAGGTATGGAGCAGCATTCAAACAACGTTTGAGCCATCTGTGGCACTAAATCAGC
The DNA here is from genome assembly GCF_001443285.1 of Poecilia latipinna. Lineage (NCBI taxonomy): Eukaryota > Metazoa > Chordata > Actinopteri > Cyprinodontiformes > Poeciliidae > Poecilia > Poecilia latipinna. Next base: position 82,949 of record NW_015112889.1, read on the forward strand.
AGTCTGCTGGGATCGCCGCTCTTTTGCTCACCAAACTGCAGACGCTGTATTGCTGCGCTCAGCATTTCTGTGCAAAATAAACTACAAACTGCAGGCTGAACTGATTAAAGATGATACATGGCCACATTTACAAAAAAGCTGCTCCGTTCTTCATTTAGGAAAGTGGAGCCCCACAGTCTGACCCACATGACCAGAGAAGCTCATTCAGTAACTAAATCTGGTTTATATTCTGAAAAGCCTCAACAGAATCTGTTTCTCCTCTCTGAACACTTTATAATAGAAACACTTTTCCACAATTATATGAATAAAATCTCAAATGGATTTTAATTTATCATGTTGATCTGAATAGCTTCACTACTTTAATAAATAAAATGTGAATCTGAAAACCTTCCTAAGATAAGTTATTTTTGCCAAAAAGTTTTTTTTTTTTTTGCCTAGAACATCTTTTGGAAATAAAGACGTGGTGATTTTATTTGTTGCCAAAGTCAAATTTGGCAAAAAATTACTTTGTTCTTTATTTTTGGAAGGTGAAAATATAAAAAAATTGTTTGACTGTATGACGGAAAACCAGAACAAATCTGTTAGTGGCAGATACTTCTTCACTGTACTTCAGCTTTGATTTTACTAACGTATGACAGAAACATAATATTCCCATCTCCATTTAAAAAAAAAAAGAAAGAAAAAACCTCAGAAAACTTTACCTATTTTAAAAAGTTGGTTTTAAAGGATCTAAAAGAGGAAGAGCTACTCAGATCTTCTGGAAGAATCTTATTTTGATTTGTTGCTTTTACAGTACGAACTGAAGTCAAATAAAGGAGGGATTACCAGTAGCAGTCAGTCTTGCAACAAATCTGGAGAGGCCTCTGACTGAAGACTGTTGTTGTTTGACAGTTTCATGGCCACCATTAGACGCCAACAGCTCAATTTAAAGACAGCAGAGAGAATATTTCACAGAAACATGTTTGAGTGATACAATCAGTTGTTGGCTAGCACTGCTAATCCACCTCGTTTGCATTTGCTGCTCCTTTTTAAATCTCTGAGATGTTGGAGTCAGAGATCGGAGAGCAGAGCCTTGCCCGTTGAGAGATGGTTTGAACTTTTAGGTAATATTTGAGCTTTTGAGATGCTAATAATCTGCTCCCAGTAGTAACAAAAACATTACCTTGTTGCCATGACTACACATCGTCGCAACTGTTGCAAAAGTAAAAAACAAAAAGTGAGAGCAGAAAGCCTTCCAGCTGCACAGCCTGCAAAACCAGAGGGAGTAGTTGTCCAACCAAAGGTTTCTGAACAAAATCAATAGATAGGAGGATGCTTAAGCTCTACCTGAAATAAACAACTCAAGTTGTGCAAAAACACACAACAGGAAACGGTAGTGACGCCTAACAGGAAGTGAGCTCAGACTGGATGAAGGTGCGAAACATCCAAATCATGTTTCTGTCATAAAACTGTCTGCAGCACGGCTCAGAAAGGAGAGGCGATTTCACGGCTCAGATAAACCAACTACAGGGAAAACAGATTTTACTCCATCTGCACTCAGTCTTAAAATGTAATCCGTCCTGTTTCAGCTGAAAACGGAGGAGCAAAGCAAGGTGGAGCATTAATAATGTTAGTGCAAGCTGCTGAATACAATGACACAAAGCCTCTTGAATGCTGAAGCTCCCAGATGTAACCTTGACTGTTTCTTTTGAAGTATTTCTTTGTAGATCTGCAGTTTCTGCTCCTTTGAAATTATTTAACAACTTAACTTAGTTTTAAGTTATAGTTGGCACTTCTATCTGTAAAAACTGAGGATATTAGGTAAATACCAAAAATGATTAATCGATTTAATTGTGATTAATCGATTATTGAAATAAAAGTCTATCAATTTAGTAACTGCTTAATCGGTAACTGGTGTTTACAGACTCCAAACATAGCACTCAAAGCAGTAATTAAGCCAAAATGGTACAAAAATTATATACATTTTTTAGTTAAGATGAGAAAAACCTTATTTGTTTGCAAATAGTCTCTACCCAGAATTGATCAAGTTTCATTTTTAGCTTCACCTGGTTCAAATTTAGTAAAAATGTCTCCTTTCGCTGTCTAATTATCAACACAAAAAATAATGAATCTATTAGTTGACAATATTTCTTAGCAATACAATTTTAGTTTTCTTATTTAAAAAAATATGTAATTATTTCCTTTTTGCACATTTTAGTGTATTTTATTTTGTGTAAAAAGGCTTAGTTGGTGGAATGAATGCAGAATGTGCCATTTTTAAAATTTGATTAATCGATTAATCGTCAAAATAATAGATTACTAAAATAATTGTTAGTTGCAGCCATAGTGCATAATCTGAGAACAAAAGATATAATATTCATCTTGCTGCTGTCATGAATAAGTCACAACTTTCGCTTTAACTTAAAGTTGCTCATTTATATGGCAGTTTTCTGTTTTTGTTACATAAGTCTGCAAGAACGTCCAAAATGAGCTAAAACAGAGTCACTAAAATGTAGCTGCTGATAGAAACCATGAAATCCTGAAGAAAACCAAAACAAGAGGTAAAAGGTGAGTGTGCACCTGTGGATGATGTGCTGGCTCTGCAGGTAGTCCAGGGCCAGAGTCATCTCACACAGGTAGAGCCTGACGGCGTCTTCGCTGAACTGGACGTTCTGCTGCAGGTGGTAGCGCAGGTCTCCTCCCAGCAGGAGGTCGACCACCATGAACATGTCCTCCTCGTCCTGGAAGGAGTACCTGGGAGCAAACACACCGCTCAGTGACGGGGCGAAGGGAACGCAGACGGCGCTCCAGCAGAAGCACAAACACAACAAACGGAAAGCAGGGCTGCATGCAGACAGCTACTAACGAGGATCCTGATGGGTTAGAAAGCAAAACACAACCAAGTCACTTATCTTAGTACAGCTGAAATAAAACAAAAGTGACTTACATGAAACTTTTTGGCAACAATAATTCATTAGTATTGATTAAAATACTAGTTCCATTGGCAGATTATTTTATTATAACAAGGCATTTTTCCATGTTATAAGTAAAACAATTTGCTTGTAAAGTTAGTATATTTTCATTAATATAAAGCAATTATTGTTTATATCTTGCTGAAAAGTTATTAATAAGTTAGTTTTATTATATTTCAGGTGCGCTAGAAACTAGACAAAAAATACTTGGTAAGATTTTGTGTTTTTGCAGTGTATGAAGACCGTCCTCATCTTCTCTCCATTGGGCAATAAATCTATTTTATCAATTAATCAAATTTCTGGTTTATGAATATATAATTTTTAGAAAATCAGACTTTCTTGTTTTTTCAACAATGCACTCATTGGGTTTCCGTAATTCAACTGTCAACCGTCGGGCCACCATTTTGTTTAAGAAGGTTGTTTTACAGCTTCTGTTTATTTACACTTTGAATGTTTGGATCTGGCTAAAATGATTTTATTTTATTTTTTTCCAGGAAAATAAAGACATAATGTCAAAAGAATAAAGTCAAACGACAAAGTCAAAGTAATACGGCAATAAAGTCCTAATATTACCAGAATAAAATCATATTAGGAGAACTCCAACACAAAATATTAATAAAAAATTATCCAAGTTTTTTTTGTTTATTTCCCATATACAGAAATCCTCTGTTAATAGCTAACTATCATCAGCGTAACGACAGATGTTTATCAGAACTAGTCCCAAGTTGACATTTGTATTTCACTCAGCCAGATTCAAGCTTTTAAAAACGAACTTTATATTCATCTGGGCAGAGAAAATCCTCCCTCCATGCTTTACATGGGGTTTTATGCTGTACGCTGTGCATCATTCAAGCCGTGGAGACATTTCTGCTGTTCATCAATAATCCAAGAGCCAAGTCTGAAGCAATTGTTTCCTTGTTTCAGTGATTGATTCTGTGTTTGCATCGTTCTTGGCTGTGGTTTACAGCAGCGCTGCTTCTTTTGTCAACGCAACAATAACATACCATGCTGGAGACCGTGGCTATTCCTGCAGCCGGTGATCTTTATCTGGCCTTCATTTTTCCACAGCCAAATCTCAGCTGCAGTGTTTATTCTTTTTTATGTGCATCCAGATACACAATGTCACAGACAAAGACACAAACTATTTAAGATATTAGCTTATTGTGTTCTTTGGCCTTTTGTTAAACTATAAAATCCTATTGGCAGGCTTGAAATCACGCTAAACACATCCATCTATCTATTGTTATTGTTCTGCTTCCTAGAGTTGGGGTGTCCAAAGTGCGGCGCAGGAGGCCTTTTGTGGCGCTTAGACTGATTTTGTGTGGCCATCAAATGCAGATGGAGATTTTTTTTTATTGGGAATCAGGCTAAAATTATTACCAGCAATTTTATTATAAGGGAAAATGTCAAGTACAACATAAAGCATTCATCTTTTTACAATCAAGTTTTTATAATTAATAGAATTACGTGCATCCAGAAACTTTTTGCTGCATCCCAATTAGCTCTCATTTAATTTATGAAGTTAGGCTCAAAGCAAACGCTTTGAAAGAAAGTGACCCAAATCTTGTTCTTACAAGAAAAAAATTGCTCAATCAAGCCAAAATAATTTTTTTAAAACTAAATGCCATTTTCAACACGGTATTTATCCAAAATCCTTTTTAAAGGTGACCTATTGTGTTATGAGCAACACAAAACATGCTCAGCTTTTACACTTGCATGTAACAATGGCGGAAAAGTCAGCTGACCAAACATCCTTGAGGTCATCTTGATGTTATGTATCTGAATGTAAAAGGTACACATAGTTTTATTTGACCAATTTATGTGTATATTTAACTTTTTTTTTAACTTTATTTATTGAAGAATGCAAGACCTCAACACTAACCTTGTCAAAGTCTGTGGTTATTCTTTATTACAATATTGCTATATTTGTCATTGTGTTAAAGATCCTCTGTATATTAATGTCATTTGTTCTTCAAAAGATCTGGGGTTGCTAGGTGATGGGCGGAACTCTACTGAGGTTGCTAGGCGACGGGCTGGGCTTCTATGGTTGCTAGGTGATGGGCAGTGCCTTCTGGTTGGTGCGTTACATTTGGAAGATTTTTCAATCATGTCATTTTCCAGACACCAGAAAACATTAACCTATAGCCACAAAACGTCTGGGTGTTTTTAGAAAAGTTTTGATTGTACAACGAATAACATCACTTTACTACAACACAAAAAGACTTATTTGCTTAATGTTAGTTTAGATTTTTTTTGTATTTTCTTGTCCTGAGAGTACTTTTAACTCAACAAGTTTGTCCCACATGAGAAAGTATTGTAATTGTCCTAGAGTTTCTGAAAGCAGAAGTGAGACCTTTCATTTATCAGGATGCTTTTTTACCGACTCAGCTCTCAGGTTTTGTTCATTAGTCAGACTCCCTGTCCACTGGCGCCATTCACTTCATCTTTTTTTACTTTACATAGACTCTACATCTGAACCCGTGCTCACCTGGAGACCAATTTAAAGCTCTCTGAGCAGTTTTGTCAGTCAGACTTACAAATCATGCAAGTCAAATTAAAACGCAGCCCGCTCAGTGACTATTTACATTCACTCCGAACAAAACACCAAACCACAAAAGTGAACAATTAAAGTAGAACAGATGCTGATTACTCAGCCAAGTCGAATAAAGACAGATTAATAACTTAATATCCCCCAGGTGGGAAAACAATCCGAGCCTCTGTGATTTCTTTTATCAAACTGGGCTTCGTGTGATTGCAAGTGAGCCAGTTCTTTATTTTCTCATCAAAGCTCTTCTGCTACGGTGATATTACTTCTATTTATAGCAGCAGGTTTCCTCTACATCCTCAAGTCTGGCCATGAACGCACACAAGGGCATTCTGATTGCTCATATCTAGCCGTGATTTCCAGCCAAAGAGGTGGATGTTTGCAACGGAGAAAAGCAGAAAACTAGTTTTTGGCTTCAGGAGGGAAGAAAACACAATTATTTCATAGTACCGATTTTATCCACCTGCAGTAAAATACATAAAGGCGTGTTATATATAGAAAAAAACAAGAGTGCATTTCCACCAAAAAACTTTTGAGGGTAATCTCAGAAATTTTCTAGAAAAGAAACAAGGACATCTCTGAGCTTGAAAAGTAAAACATTTGCTCAAAAAACTTGAACATTTTCAGATTAATCTCATAAATTTCCCAGAAAAAACAAGGACATTTCTGAATTTGAAACCTTTAGACAATTTCCAAAATTAGAAATTTTTTAACTTTTGAAACTTTCCGAATTTTTTTATTTCTGAGATTAATTTCAAAATTTATGACTTCTTTTTCCTATAAATTTTAAACTTTTACTCAGAAATGTCCAGACTTTTTTTCTATACAATTTACGAATTTACATTTTAATTTTTTTTGCAAATTTGCTAGAAAAATACCTAATAATTTTTTAGATTAATCTCAGAAAACTTCCAGAAAAAAACAAGGACATTTCAGAATTTAAAAAGTTGAAAATTTGCTAAAAAAAAAACAACAAAAAAAAACAAAACAACTCAAATGTTGAGAATCTCAGAAATTTTCCAGAGAAAAACTTCTGAATTGTGAGATTAATCGAGCAAATTTTTAACGTTTCAAACGTGGAAATGTCATTCATTGTTTCCAGAAAATGTTTAGGGGAATTTTACTCCCCGTTTTTTTTTTTATATATATTGACCCTAATGTACCATCGTAATAATGAGATTTACTATATAATTGGTGGAAGTTGGTTTGTAAAACCCTGAACTTCGTTTTCCGCCCTGCTGTGCGCTGTCAGGAGGAAACGGCTCTTTAGCCGCCTTCATCAGTCACAGTTATTCCACCTGGCCTGACCTTTCAGAGATCGGCTTCAGTGTTGAAACAGACGGACGGCCGGTCGGCCATTGGCTCGGCCACCTTTTTAACACCTCATTGTCAGACTCTGCTTCCCGCCGTCCTGCTGACAGATGAGCTCCCTCCGAGACGAACCCCTCGCTAAAAACGAGCTTCCCGGCCTGCAGACTGCGGCGTCTGTCTCTCTCTCTCTCTCTCTCTCTCTCTCTCTCTCTCTCTCCCTCTCTCTGGCTGTCACTTCCTCCCTCGCTGCGTCTGAGGTGACAGGGAGATGTCGGATAACGGCCAACAACTGGAGCATATAAAAGAGCCGGCGATGACAAGCAGTGACACTTTCAGGGCTCTTCCAGCGGAAAAGCAGAGAGAGGAAGCACAATTTAATCCCCCCATCTTTGGCATATCTTACCTTCAAATCAGCACAATGAAACTCCTAAAATGTGTCGGTTCTGAGAATGTCAGGAGCCGACTCTCCGGTTATTGCAAAACGTTGAACTTAGACAAATGTAGGCTGTGTGGATGAACAGTTTTTTTTTTTCTGAAAATAAAGACGCTTACTGCAGTGTTGCTCTGATTGGGAGCAGACAAAGGGGCAGATTACACTGCAAAAACATAAAATCTCACCAACTTCATCTAGTTTCTACAAATCTTAAAACAAAACAAAACAAACTTACAAGTAACTTTTCGGTAAGATATAGGAGCTTATTTTAAGTCAATAAATCCTTGATTTTTTTAAAAAAAAGTACTATTGAACTCTAGTGGATCTAGTATTTTAAGGAATTATATTTACTTAAAACAAGCCACTATATCTTCCAGAAAAGTTACTTGCAAGTAAGTTTCGTCTTATTTCAAGTGATTTACAACACAAACTAAACTAAAATATTTGGTAAGATTTTGTATTTTTGCAGTGTGGGTCTTTCAACCGGACCGAATCCACACAGAAACAGTTTACAAAACAAAAAAATCAACTGTCTGCCATGGCTGTGTCCCTCTGTAGAAGCTGGAACCTGCAGATATTTGGAAAGAAACAGACTTACACAGAATGGTGCTTCATAATGAGCACAAACGAATATGAATGAACACCTCTGTGGTCCGATTACCTGCCCAGAGCCACGAGGAGACCGAGCGGAAAGTCCGGTCCAGGACTAAGCTGGAACAGCCACAAAGAGAGGAGCAACACAAGACAGAGGCTGAAATAATCAGGCCACAATGACAAATGAGTTGTGGGAGGCAGAGAGGGAAGTAGGAGGACAAGGAAAGAGGAGAAACAGTTTTGAAGGAGAAAGTCGGAGAGCTTGTGGTTCTGTTGGCTCGAGTCGTCTGCAAAGTTTCAGTGGCCTATATAAAGCTCAGGCCTGGCTGCATGACTCAATCACGAGACGCCTGCGTTGTCCTCAGAGGATTCCTCCAACAATGATCTGACTGAGCGCTGCCTCTCCTCTCTAAAGCTCCAGAGTCACCTTAAAACACCGACCTGATTTCACAAAGTGAAACTTTAAGAGCAGCGTCCTACAAAATGTCCCGGTTTGAAAGCAGAGGGGCGTCAGCGCGAAAGAACAGGACAAAGTAGACAAAGTTTCCTCATCAAAACTCTTCTGCTGCATAGCAGGAACAACCCCAAAACTACCAAACGAGACAAATCAAGCTGGAACCAGCAAATATCAAAAAACGGGAGGAAATTGTGTGTTTGTGTCAAACTGCCTCATCGTCCAAGCTATTCTTTTATTATCTTTAGACAGAAGGAGCTTTTCCTCCCCAAGGAACAAATGATCAGAGTTAGTGCAGATCCAGAGGGAAACTGCTGGCGTCACCCTAAGACAGAACTAACGATGCAATAGCTTTAGGGCTGAAACGATTAACTGGATAAATGGTGATTAACTGATTATTGAAATAGTCATCAACTAATTTAGCAATCGATTAATTGTTAACTGGAGTAAATAGACTCAAAAGATACCATTTTCTGAAAAAGCAACAAATTCAGATGAGTAATTAAGCCCAAACTGTAATTTATATACAGTTTACTTTACTTTACAGTTTATTTTACTAGAATAAACATCAAAACATTTAGCATTTTAAAATTTGTCACAAATACAAATCTGTAAAATGCTGTGTTTATCTACACTTTATACTTTATAGTATTTTTAACTGGAAGTCCATTGAGAGTTTGAACAATTCACCTTATTTTGCGTCTATAAACTCCAGTTAATGATTAATCAATTACTGAACTAGATGACTATTATTTCAATATTATTCGATTAATCACGATTAACCCGATTAATTGTTTCAGCCCTAAACCTAATTTTGCTCCAAACTTCACACCGTTTCTTCTGTCTTAACGCTGTTTGTAATTAAAACCCCCAGTTTGTCTCTAAATTGGGTTGTTGACATCTGTACACCCACCTGCCGGCCGACCTCGCGACCCGGCTACACAGAAACGCAGAAAGCGTCCCCCAGCGATCCGTCAACGCAGTCTGACGTGCATATGGGGCGTGCTCTGTCTGGTGGCTGATGCCCACTGGAGCCGACGCCAAGCGAATCGGTGCAATTCGTTATTTCATTAGGGAGTTCGGCTGATTTTGTTAGAGAGCCAAGAAGAATCTCACACAAAGTCAAAATTTGCCATGACTGGAGGACGGTTGATGCACATTTCATGGATTTCACGGCTCATGATAAACATTATTAATAGTCTTTATCTCTGCCTTTCCCCACACTCCACATCGACTCTCGTTGGTATTCGTGTCACCAGGTTCAGAACACAACTCAAACTTCTCCCGTAGGTTCAAAGTAATTCATAACGTTGCTCCTCGCTACCTTTTCTTATCGCCTTCATATTTCTACTTCTGCTTAAACCTTGCAATTGCTAATATGTACTGTGCACTATAAAACATTTGAGCTGCATTTAGTTGTGTCTACTGACATTTACTCTTCAGTTGTAAACTTAAATTTGTGAGACTGTGAAAAATAAACTTGCAGTAGTAAGTTGAGTTAACGAGGGTCTTTCTGTTAGAACTTAAAGGTGACCTATTATGCTTCCTTGAACAGTTTAGGATAGCAAAACATGTTCATTACATTTTCTGCACAGAATTATTCTTAGATAATGTAAAGTTAATCTGCTCTGCTCTGCCTATCTTCTTCCAGAATGAGCTGTTTTAGGGCTCTGTCACTTTAAATTCAAATAAGGTACTCCTGATCACACACCCATCAACCCCCAACTCAACGTTTACACTCACACATGAAAACAGATGTGCAATTTCACAAACGTACATTATTGAAAAGCAGAAGTGGAGCCTTTTGCACAACCAACGAGGATGCAGCAAGTGGTTTCTGGACGGTAAGTCAACAACGAAACACTTATCTTTTCCAGCAGCCGTTGTACAGCGCATACAGCGGTAGAACCAGCTGACCAAATGTGCTGGAGCTCTGCTTGGGTTGCTAGGCAACGTGCTGAAGCTCCACCTGGGTTGCTAGGTAACAGTGAAGCCCCGGTAGGATGTGACTGAGCAATCGGGAGATTTTTGAAAGGTATCATTTCCCAGACACCAAGAAACTTTAGCTTATTGCCAAAAAAACAGGCGGGTGTTTTTCAGAAGCAGCACAAAAACACGCAAAATGTGAAGTGTATTAAACTGACCTGTCTGTGTTTTTATAGCAAATACTCATTTTCAAGCAACTGTCAATTTGTATTGGTTGAGGAAGTCTTTCTCAAATTGAGTGATGTTTAATTATCAAATCAGATATTTTATTGGTGCAAGTTAAATCAAGAATTTGTAGTTATTTTAACTTGATAATGTGAGTGAAAATAAAACAGAAATGTGTTTTTGTTCAACTAGAAGACAGTTTTGTTGCACAATGTGAAATAATTATTTGATTTAAATTAGTGCATCACGTTGAAACAACTCAATTCATGATTAATGAGGCCTAAAAACAATGTTTTGTTAAATCAACTTAATGAAATTCAAATTCAAAGTTAAAACCAAAACAATTTTCTAGTCGACGTTGCTTCCATCATCTTCTGTCTCAATCTACTGTAAATATCTCCTGTGAACATCTCCACTTCCCACAGCCAATTAGGGGGCCTCGGTGGAAAACCGCTGACTCGGCCGTTCCACATTCTACGCAGGCTTCGCCTCTTCCAGGCCTGAAATCAATATTGTAATAGGAACAGGATGGAGCACATTCATCCTCACCATCAGCCGCCCTCGTTTTCTGAATCTGCTGCAGAGGAGGAGGGACTACCGAAGGCCCAACACACCGTCGAACAGCTAATGTGTCAAACTCAAGGCCCGGGGGCCAAATCTGGCCCGCCGTAGCTTTTTATGTGGTCCTCTAGACTCCAAGTTACATCAATAAGTCCCACCAGTTTTTTACAATTCCTCAAAATTCACACAAATTCAGCAAATCCTCGCGTCTTTTCTGATTTTACTGCAAATTTTACTGCCTCAGCCTTACTTGATGCTATAATCAATACGGTGATTAATAAAAAAAAGAGATTAGCAGAAAATTCCTTACAAAAAATCACAAAAACAATCACAAAATCCTAGAGGGACTGATCAGTGATTATTTAATTTTAAGAAACAAACGTCTTTTTATTGATATTTTAACAGCTGAATGTGTTTATTCTGCATTCTGGCCCAACCGGCCCTTTAAGAACAGCCCAAAATGAAACCCTTGCTTTACAGGTTTCTGGCAGAGATGCCATTTAAAAGTGATGTTTTCTGAAGAGAAGTAAATCTACTTCAGTGTTTCTCAACTCAAGCATCAGCTGAGAAAAATGCTGAACTTCCTCCCACTTCTGCTGTTCACTTTTCACTGAGATAAAACGTGTTGTTGGTTCAGTTCTTCTGTTTCTTTTTGTGAATCTGCTCTGAAATTTTCTAGAAAATTTCTGAGATTAATCTAAATTTCTTTTTTAGCTTTTTTGTGGAAATTTACTCCTTTTTTCTCGTCATAATAACATGGTTTTATGGTGTAAAACACTTTGAATTTCCTTGTTTAGCCTTAAAATGAAGCGTAGCACGACAATCTCTTACTACACAAGGAGCGAAGTAATAAATAAATGAAACTATTACCATTGATTATATTTTGTGTCAAACAAAAGCACATTAATCCAACTTTTTTAAATACAAGTTCAGAAGCTGATCATCGACGTTTTTATGCACCTTAGCCGTTTTCTACAGGTAAAGATGAAAGAAGTGACCTCTGCTCTTACGGTTTTCACACATCATAAAGCAGAAGAAGGAATCAGTGTCTCCTCATGTGTTGCAAATCCTTTCAGGGATTTGTGAGGATTTGGTGTGCAGCAGGTGATGATTAATTTTTTTTCTCCTCTCCTGAAGTAATCCATTCGGCGCACCCGCAACTCCTACACAAGGTTTCTGTGAAGTTCAGAAACGGCTGCAGCAATTACGGCGGTCTGCGGACTCAATGCGGGCTGGAGGCAGCCTTGGCCCCGCTGATGGGATTCAGACTGGGCTTTCACGAGGCTGCAGCCAAACGCTTTTCTTCTGAAGCCGCCTCTTCACAGGCACAGCAGCAAAACTCGGGATGACTCAATAAAAGCAGGAGCCCATTTCCAGACACAGTGTGTGCAGGTATGAGCTGCGGGATATCTTACAAATCCTCTTAGTCTGCACATTTCTTTGTCGACAAAACAAATCAATGCCAAATGCTTTCTCCAGACTGTCGTGCATCTCTCCGAGTTGGTTCCCGATCCTCCCTTCCCGACCCGTTATTCCCTGTTATTGCGGGAATCATTACCTCGGCTGACAGCAGTTTTGTGTGTTTGCCTCTTTGGCTCCCTCGCGGCACCGTATCAATAAAAGCACTCCTGTGATGCTTTGTCAAAGCTGCCATTTTCTCATGAGATGCTTTTCTTTTTATTTTTATTGTTTGCTTTTTGAGAATTGGCAGTTCCCAAAAACCCCAGCTGGTCTGTCGCACATCCATTAATAATGAACTGAAAGCCCAAATGCCAAGTGCCAGAAATCGTAATGTTCTGTGTGAGGAGCCAAATGGATAAGGCAACTGTCAGATCTCCCTGGGTATGGAGGAAAACACACACACACACACACACACACACACACACACACACACACACACACACACACACACACACTCGCTGCATGCCCACGCAGTGAACCAATTATTTTCCTGGTTGTTATACAGTAAGAGAGACAATAGGAGCAGGAAGCAGCGTTCTCATCGGTCCCATCTCATTACCTGCCTTGCTGGGATGCATGTCTCAAGCATCAGCTAAATGGAGCAGACAGTCAATGTGATGCACAAATAACAAGGCTGCTGGCATTACGCTCAGAGAGGATCCTACAAACGAAGGGAAGGAAAACAATCACAGCGTTTTCCAGAATGAGACGTCAGACACTGATGAGTGTTTTAAGAACAAAACATGAAAGATAAAGTCTGATTGATGGATGGATGGATGGATGGATGGATGGATGGATGGATGGATGGATGGATGGATGGATGGATGGATGGATGGATGGACAGGTCAGAAATGACTATTTTAATGTCAAATCTCCTTCTACCACCAGAAGAACCATTGCGTAATCTCTCATAATCTTAATTTCCTTTGTTCCAATCAGCCGCTCGCTCGCCATCTTGCTGAGGCAGAACCAGATCCAGACCCGTTTTCCTCCCAGCAGGTCAGTTACGTCCTGTTTTTCCTCTCTGACGTCTTACGCACCGGCGCAGCCTCTCGCCATCGGAGGCTAAACAGCTGCGACCCAAAACCACAACACAGCTGGTTTCACCCAACACGCCTCGCTCACGGCGCAGAGAGGACGAAAAAACACCATTTTGACAAGCCGCCATATCCTTCTGCATCACTGACGCTCCGATATGATACACAGAAAAGAAAAAACATACTTTTTTCTAGCAAATACCGCATTTTCTGGACTACAGGGCGCACTTTAAAGCGTTTAATTTGATCAAAAACAACAGTGCGCCTTATATATTGTTCTGGATTAATTCTGGTTGTGCTTACTTACCTCGAAGTGATTTCGTGTGGCTCACGGCGCTCTGTTAAAATATCTTAGATATGTCACATTATGGCTACCGTAGCCAGGAGCGTCGCGGAGTAATACTGCGCTTTGACTAATTGATGATTGTTTAGCTTCGCTTTGCTTTATGCGCCGTATATTACGGTGAAGATCGCAAATAGACAGTCATGAACAGTGAAAATGATATTGTGGGTCGATTACGCTCCAAAAATACAAAATCTTACCAAGTGTTTCTTTGGAAATATCTTTGGAAACTTTAAATAAAAAAGTAACTTACAAGTAACCTTTCAGCAAGATATGAGAGCTTGTTTTAAGTAAAAAACTCCTCAATACTGATTTTTAAAAATGTACTAGTTACATTTGCAGATAAATTCACTTATAAGACATTTTACCATAATCTGCCAGTGGAACTGGTACTTTTTAGTCATCATTAAGGAGTTATTGACTTAAAACAAGCTGCTATATCTTTCTGAAATGTTACTTCTTTTGCTTATTTCAAGTGGACAAAGATATTTGCACTAAAAACTAGAAAGAAAATAATCTGTAAAACTTCCATGATTTCTTTATTTTCCACTTTTCAATGGTCGTATATAAGGTAAAACATCACAATCAGCTTGTAGAGAAAAGCGCTGCCGCAACAGTCATGCTGATGTTGAAAGAGGAAAAACAACATTCAACCATCGACTTAAACAACCTAATTATCTTAGAAAAGTTTTTTTCTTTTCACAGTACTTCTGTCTGTTTGCTTATTTAATTGTTTTTCAACCCACTCAGTCAATCCAAGCTACCTTTTTCAACTTATCTAACATAATTTTCATTTAACTCTTTTGTTTTCTTGCTCCGTAGGATAACGCTGCTTCTCCTCCACTGAAAGTCGGTCATTGTCTCAGGCTTTTTCTTTACGCCGCCCACTCCGCTCAGTCAGCCAACCTTCTTCCCCTCCGCCAACATCTACTTCCTTCCAGCTGACACTCAGCATCAGCTTCATCACTTTTCACCACCCACACCGCTGTCTTCCTCAGTCTTTTTTGGCCTGTTGGCCCAATTTGATCAGGAAATTTAAATAGGTTGAACATTTAATAGACAGATCTTTCTTTGGTAAGACGCTGAACATCTATTCTAGAAGATGAGCAAAAAAGACAAAAACAGAGATGAATCCTCTCAGGTTTTGTTATTTACCAACAGGAAGGTCTTGACTTTAATCTTTTAAAGAGTAATTGTTTTCTACATTTTTTTAAGAGAGCCAGACTTGAAGGTCAAATTTTCCTTATGATCTCACAAAAGTAATCCTCCAGGAAAGTCAAATGTTTATCTTATTGTTCAAGAAACAAGAAAATAGAAATAATTGAGTTAATATGACCTAAAACAGGAAACGTTTTGCCTGATTTAATGTCAAATATTGAACAAAAAAGGTCCTTAGTCCTTTTGTACTCATATAAATAACTGGTTTCCACCGCTAACTAAAACATTTGTTGCGCTAATCATAAACATTAGTTCTGCTAACGCTAAAGCACTATGCTAACATTATTAAATTAAATCTGCTGTGGAGATACTAAAACCCAATTTAATATTGACATTACAATTTACTTTAGATATTGTATTTATCTGTTTTCTTTTGTTACTGTTTCTTGTTTGAAATAAAGTTAATGAACGGAAAAAAGAGAATGAACGAGAAGAGAGGAAACAGAACTGCATCTTCATCCACTTCAAAATAAGAGCATGAACATCAAAATTTGATGAATTTGAAAATTTCTAAAATTTTGATACTGAAAAATTAAAGCTAAGTGTGCTAAATGTTTTCAAAGTTAGCCAAAGTGCTAAGGGAAAAACTAGCTCTCCTATTAGCGCATTAGCGGAGGTGTGGCCAACACTGCTGGCTTCAAATGCACATATTTAACCCAACATGAATCTGATGTAAAAACATTGCATGAATTTACAGTTAAATGGCCATAAAAGGAGCTTAAAGCAAAAGAATGTGTCCACCATTGTTTTTCTTGTACAAATCAAATCCTCTTGTGTTATTTTAAGTGAACCGTCTTGTTTAGGTATAATTAGAAAATCAATGCATAAATTTTTTTAAACCGCATTGACATTTCTGTCACTATTTCACCACTGAAGCCAATAAACGTAGGAAATACTGACTGTGTGCTGCCAGCCTGTGTACAAATCCTGAGATAAAATGTCTTTTTCTGGCTGCACTGCCAAGCGCTAAAAGGTACCAGCTAAAGGGAAAACAAACTGCTGAGCACGGCACCACTGCGACTGTGGTGGGAGGGAAGCCGAGACGCGGCCGCTGTTCCCCCAGTGAGATGGACAGCGACTTTTTGGAGAGTCTCATGAGCAGGGAGAGGAGGTGTGAAACTTCTAATTCCCACATAGCTGCAAAGACAGTGTGTTTGTCGCTAATGGGCACTCAAAATAGTGCTGGATGCAGAATATGAGAGGGAGAGTGGAGCAGCCCGGCACATTGAAAACTAGAACACAGAAGGTTCTGGCAGCCGCAAACTCCTACAGGGAATTATATAAAAAAATATACACACAGAGCCACTACTGTATGCTCATTAAAATGTCCTCAGTTTCTCCAAGAAGGGGAGAATCTCTAACAGGGAAAACATCCAATAGATCAAACTTAAATCAGAACTTTACCAGGCTGCAAGTCCAAAACATTAATTTGTGTGGTTTGCTTGTAATCATCACAGGATGTGTCAGATACAAAATTTACTGGCAGCCATTGCTCTGAAACACGCAACTATTCTCCCAATTACAGAGGAGTACAGTGCTTTGTCTAATAGGCAGCGAATGCCAGCTTCACAATTACATTTGGAAATGAGTCCCGCCTGAGAACGAGAGCGTTGAATAATGAAGTCAGCCTCCGTTCACCCACATATCAGGCTCCAGGGAGTAGTAAGGTCATTTCAAAGTGTGGTAATTATCAAATGTGCGTTTCATGGGCTCAGAGTCTAAACTAATATGCAAAAAATATCTCCTCTGTGTAAATTGTTTCTCAACTTAATAGAGGTTTGTTTGTGGAGAAAATAAAACTTGATTAAAGAAATGCATGCATGCGACACAATGAGCGCAAAACCCACAGAAAGCAGATCTGGGGAGAAGCATGCACTGCAGAAAACGCACAGACAATACAGCAAGCGACAGCAGACCACACTGAAAGTGTAAAAACATTGGATAGTCACCAGAGATTTACTAAAAATACATGTTCAATTTCCTGTAGGATCTCAAGCTCTCTAAAGACGTTTCGGACCTCATCTCTCTCTATGCACTGCTGTTTGTTCATGTACTTCATGGCGTACATCTTCTCTGTGTCCCTCTTTTGCACAATGCATACCTGCAGGGGGAACAAACAGAGAGGGGGAAGGAGGGATGGAGAGAGGAGAAGAAGACAAGAAGAGTAAACATGTTAGAAGATAAACAGGTTTCGTTGGTTTAAAGACACAAACAAGAAAACATCATTCAGCTGCTGATTATTCCAGCGGAAGGAAAATACCAGAAATACGTTAGGTAGGTAGGTAGGTAGGTAGGTAGGTAGGTAGGTAGGTAGGTAGGTAGGTAGGTAGGTAGGTAGGTAGGTAGG
>NW_015112889.1:104762-195586 GCF_001443285.1 Poecilia latipinna
AGTTGGATAGATGAATGGATGGATGGTTGGATGGTTGGATGGACAGTTGGATAGATGAATGGATGGATGTATGGATGGATGGATGGACGGTTGGATGGATGATGGATGGATGAGGTAACATCTGGTCTCCTAGGAAACGCCGCCTGGCTCGGCTCTCTTCCAAAGCGGCTCCTCCGAACAAATCGCCTCATCATTTATTCATCCCGGTCGTGTTGTTTTTGTCAGGAAGTGTCTGTGAAAGGTCAGCTGCAGGACGAGACTCCAGAGGGATGAAACTCATTACAGTAACAGCACTGGAGGCAGCCATTACGCCGGTCATGTGACCGCTGCCAGCGCTGCCCGCCACACATAATGACTGCAGTCTTCAGGCCTGATTGTCAATCTCCCCTCATTCCTTGATTTCACCTCTTGCTACTTGTCCTGCTGCTAAACACACGGAAAGGGCAACACAGAAACAGAAAGACAGATAAATGCTAATTAGCACAAGCTAACGGGCCACTTTGGGGAACGGCAGTATGTGAGCAAGAGAGTTGACATCCAAAGACAGGATGGAAAGTGTATTTTACGTTCTTAGAACGCTCATTTTGTGACTGAAAACTGTTTTGATTCTTGCTTTTTATTCATCAGGACATAGAAATGATTTGTCCTTTACTAAACTCCATACTTTTCATATATATGATCAACATGAAAACTCCATGATCAAAGTGGGAAGAGTTATCAGGTAATTTCCAAACAATGTGAAGTTAATCGTCCCACACCTGATAGTCTGGTAGACTCTTGGGACCCAAATTACAACATTTGTTACATTTTCAGCTGCTGCAGTTCAACCAGTTCAAACCCTTTGAAAAATCCATTCCCCTCCTCACCTGTGGTGGCGTTGCACCAAAAACCACTGAAGAAAACAACATTAAAACCTCTGAACAACTTCCTTCTTCAGGAAATATAAATGAAAATGGAGTGGCGTCTGATTTTGGTGGGTGCAGTTTCTGATTTAGTCTTTGGCAAAAGACCCACTAACGCAAGTTACACATAATTTTACCCATTTGCATTGCATTTACCCAGCATGCCCTGTACTATAGTCCACTTCCTGCTTTTGGAGCGGTCTCTGGTCCATTTGGAGTTCATATATGCAGTCAAACCGCACCAGAGTTCACTTCAACCAAACCGAGGCAGAGGTTTGTAGGTGGACCAGAGTTCGATTCACACCTCCCCAAAAGAACCAGACTTTCCATCACAATGAACTCATTTTTTATTTTTTTTATTTTTTTATGTTAAAATTAGCAACTTTTACCTCCTTTTTGGGCACCACTGGTCTAGAGTTACCCACGAAGAGATGAAGTAAAACGGTTCTAGATTATGCTCATGCCAGTGGAAATGGAGAGAGATGCTCTGCACCGTTTCGAGTGAGAGAAAACAAATATTTGCAGTTGTAAATTGCAGTTTCATGGGAACTTTAATGGTGCGTTGAAAAATCCCCCAAAGGACTTAAAGGCTTAATTTGAGTTGTAAATAAAAACTCCAACTTTAATCTAGTCAGTAAAACGCTTCCCAGAGCCAGAGGGAAAACAAAAACACTGATTTGAACAACTGAGAAAATGGGATTAAGAGACGCTGCCAGGTTTTAGTTTTTATGGAAACAGCTACTTTGGCTGTGTGAAATAAGTTTGTCTGGGTTTTTTCAGGAGAGCATCTCCACAGCAAGGACTTTTAAAAATTAGTTTCTGAATGTCACCATGACGGCAGAGTCAGGTTTAATTGAATTGATTGTTTTAGTTGATTGGATTTCTCTCTGCATGCTGAGATTGCTAAAGAGAAACCTTCACAAAAAGAGAGGAAAGCACTGAAATATTCACTCTTCAATCCTGACAAAAACAAAACCGAAGACGCTGCTCTGAACACAAAACCTCATTTTAATTTAGGGGCTAACGCTAAGGCATAACAGACGCTACTGCAAAAAAATGTATTTTACTTTGTCATTTTCTGCCTTTCTTAACTACAAAATTGGCCAGAGGGCAGTGAACAGTCATTTGAAATGAATATTGGAGGAAATGCACAGTCTAACCTATTGGATTTCATAAAAATCACGGTACAAGTTGCAATTCTGAATGTGCATACATGCTGTGACTACAGTGCAAAAACACAAAAACTTACCAAGTATTTTTGGTTTAGTTTTTAGTGGTAATATTTTAATACACTTAAATAAGACGAAACTAACTTACAAGTAACTTTTCAGCAGATTGGAGAGGTTTTTTTCCAAGTAAATAATTCTGTAAATTGATGAAAAAGTTTATATTGGCAGATTATTTCACTTATAACACATGAAAACGTCTTATTATAAGTGGAATAATCTGCTGGGGGAACATGCACTTTTTCATCAATATTAAGTAATTATTGAAGAGACCTGTTAGTTTGTCTAGTTTCAAGTGCACAAGATGTTTGCACTGGAAAAATAGTGTAAACTGTCCTTTAGCCTTTTCTCAATAAGAAGAAAATGTCTTTATATAATCAAAAAGGCATTTTGATCCATGTATCTCATGTCCTTTTTCTACATTGGACTTTTTGAAGCAGCCGAGAGTCGGCTAGAAAAGCTTTTCACTTTGCTGATTTGAAGGTAAGACATGCCAAAACGGGGGGATTAAATTGTGATTCCTCTCTCTATATTATGCATGCATTATTCTCTCTATCTACTAAGCTCTAATATCTTGCTGAAAAGTTACTTGTGATTCAGTTTTGTCTTTTTCGAAGTGTACTAAGTTATTTGCATTGGAAACTAGACCAAAAATACTTGGTAAGATTTTGTGTTTTTGCAAGACGGACATTATTTGAATGTCAACTGGAGGGTTAGTCATTATCTATAAAACTGCGCTCAGATTCCCCTCAAGCACAGAGCTCACGTCTGTCTGGGCGCCTTGTCAGATTTGCTCATTTTGGATCTTTAGGTTCAAATTTCTCCACTTCATGAAATTTGGAGTTTATTTAAAAAGCCACTGCTTTCACTTCAACCTCAGCATCTCTCAGAGGACAGGCGACAAGTGAGGTTTCCAAACAGTATTTCTAAACCATCACATGTTTACATTTGTGATGGTAGGACAGGAAAAAAAGCTTTTACTGGCATGCCTAATGAATAATCAGTTCACATACATAGAGCAAGTATCTGTTGCTATGGGGAAAGGCAAATAGATATTTTATTGTGTTTCCTATTTTGAAGAGTAGCACATTATCATTATACCTCATGGGAAATTAAGTGATTACTATGTGATGTTGTAATAAAAAATATAATGCAGCAGCTGGTATAAAAAGTTTATTTGAGGCAGTTAATACATCTTTAGGATGTTGTCTGTGGGTTGTCATGGAAACTATTACTTACACTGGTCAACAGCCAAAAACGTGTCTGAGGCTTTTCAACTGTTTTAGGGTCATTTTGATGTGCAGAATCCAAAAATCAGGTCAACTTTTGAGCATCAAAAAGCTTGACTTGTTCTCATACGGATCTGTTTAAGACGCCATGTTCAGCTTACTCGCACTTACAAGTGTTTATTTTTCAATTTACAGAAATCCAAGTCTGCAACATTTAATTGATTAACACACTCTGTAAGAAAACTTATTTTTTCCCCTTCTCTGGATGAGATAGATTAACGGAACTAAACTGATAATGTCACAGAAATGTAATCAGCTTAGACAGAAGGTTGGATTTCGCTTTCATCATTTTTGGATTCCGCGGTGCAAAATATTCCCAATATAGCTGGAAAACCATAGACAACTTCCTTCGTAACCCAGTGTTATACAATAAGCAAAAAATGTTTTTCTACAAAACAGAGTTGGGAATTTTAAAATGTTTTTTCACATTCTTCACACCTGGGATACTAAAACTTCTTCTGTTGTAATAATCTCATGTGAAAGTCTTTTGCAGCCTTGCAGATATTTCCCATTGATTTATCTCCCACTAGGCTCACATTATGAGCAATCCTCATGAATCGGTCAGCTGAGTAAAACGATGAAAACAAGGATTTATTCATGTATTCATGGAGGATATTAGCAATTTCAATGCATCAGAGCAGCTTTGTAAAGAGCTGAAAAAAGTAACGATTTAGAGGCGAAAGCGGTGAGGCGGAAAGTTTGGAGAGCTATTTGCATATGAATGTAGATATTTTCAGCTCCAGTCAGCCGAGATGGAAGACTCAAAAGATCGCTCCGATGTGAGAAAAGTACCGAGCCGCAGAGAAGTGATGAATCCTAAAATCTACCAAAGTAATTTTGTAAAATTATCTACGAAAATGCTGAAGTTTTAATTTACGAGTGCTTTATTTTGAGGCTGTCCATGGACGCTGCTCAGACACAAAGTTGTGTTTGTTGTCAGACAGGAAGCCTGAAGCCAGCTCCATTCACCAGCTGGCTCTGCGTCTCGGCACGTCGACCAGATCAAGCTCTGGATTCAGAGCACAGGCTGTCCAGCCAGGAGTCACAGCGGCGTCCACTGGACAAGATAAAACCACCGAGTAGCACAGAAACAACATAAAAACACATCTGTGGTCATAAAACGGCGATTCATTTCTGTGCAGAATCACTTTGTTACAGCACATCTGTTAGCAGGCAGCGTTTTTAAAACAAAAAAAATCTACATTTTATTATAAACAAAGATGAAACGAATGCAAAGAAACAAACTATAAAATGTTTTCCTTCCCTGACATCAGATAAACAGCTGGTGATGGAAACCAAGTGGAAAACGCATGATTAGATAACCAAATGAAAAAGATATTATCAAATAACCGTCACTATTTCTAATAAGTAATTAAACATCTGATATGCAGCTGCACAATATTGTGATTTCACTATCACTATAAGCAGTATGCAAACTACCTGAACTGCAATGACTCAGGCAACTCACCCAAATTAATTAAGTACTTGGCATTCAGGCTCCCCATTCCTCTACACTTATTACAGCACAAAACATTTTAGTCCATAAAATCATTAATAAAGCAAATCTCCAATCTGACAGCAAGTATCTGATAATCATCATGATGATTTATATGAAAAGGTTTGGCCTGAAGTGACATAATTAAGACTATTTTGTCACATTTGATTTGTTTTCGCCAGAGAAGATCAATTTCATTCACGAAAAATATTCACATGTTGGTATTTTGTGGCAAAAGTTAGTATTTTAAGCTTGAGTAGTCCACACCAAATCAATGCAAGAAAGGCTGGTAATGCTGAAAACTCACCTGGAAAATACCTGTATGGCAAGCCCACAGTCACATGATTGTGCAAATATGACAAGCGGTTTGCATATGTATCCTATTTTTGTCAAAACTGGCATGTTTCCATTAAGCAAATTTATTTTTGTAATTCCATTTTGCACCATTATATGGTGAATGGAAAAACAGTAACAATCATATATTATCAGAAACATTATTCTGAATGTTTTTAAAGGGACAGTTGTGCTGGAATGTATTGATAAAACCCATTAAAATATCAACAAATAGATGTTTGTTTCAGCATTCAACAAGTGTTTCTTAAAATTAATCACTGATTAGCCCATCCAGGATTTTGTGATTGTTTGGTTTTCTCCCTCAAAATTGCAGATTTTGTGGTATAATTTAGAAATGTTTGAAGGGAGTTTTTACGACATTTGCAAAAATGTATGTTGCTATATGTGACTTTTATTAATCGCCGTATCGATCACGGACTATAACTTGACATCCATTAAGGCTGAGGCAGCAGTCATTTAAACTCCGTTTCTGACCTATTTTGATAAAAATTTGCAGTAAATCAGAAAAAATGTGGGGATTTGTTGATTTTGTGAGAATTTTGCGGATTTGTGAAAAACTGGAGGAACTTATTGATGTAACATAAAAAACTGCAGCAAGCCAGATTTGACATGTGTGACATAAATCAATAAAAACATGCTGCACCATCATCCTCCAACCACTTCCTGTCGTCTTCTTCGTCTTTTCTGTCATCCAATTATTGATCATGTGACTTGTGAGATGCGAAAAAATCTTTGCAGTTTTGCCTCATGCAAGAAGATTTTATCTAGTTGTTTTTATTAAGAAATTTTATTTTTGTAATTCCAATTTGCACAATTATATGGAAAACGGAAATGCAGCAAGTGCTCTAGTTAAGGAAAATATAATTAAAGGGGAAGATAAAAGGTCAATCATGCAAGCTGTGTCCAGGTTTTGTGCTCGGCTGGAAGGAGGACAGTTCCTGTTTGGTTTAGATTCTGTCACTCGCAGCTGTAATCTCTCCCCACCAGCAGGACACAGCACCAGTTTATCTGTAAAAGAGCCTTTTAGAGGTGGTCAGTCAATTTACATTAAGGTTCTCTGCAGACAGTGTGAAAGACAGCAGAGTCTTTTCATGTGGTGGTTTGAAAGGAGAGGAGGATGCAAGCGAAACGCCGCCACCGAGGGGCCCACCTGTCTGACTCATCCTCAAAGACGGCCGCCGCTCTCACTTTTAACAGGCCTGAGGTCTGAAGCATGGCATTAACTTTGTTTTTGTTGTTTTCTTACAGCAGCCCATTCATTATTTAATCAGTTGTGAGATGGGAGAATGGCATAACGAGGAGCTTCACGGTCCGTTTCATGGAGTTAATCTTGATGGGGTCACCCAGATGCGCCTGGCAGCTGGGAGGGAATTTCTCCAAAAATATCAACCCGTCTACATCAGGACATGCAGAGGAAACGTAGCAAGAGCTTCAATTAGCTTGAATATTGTCATGCAAAAAGGAAAGACTTGGATAAACTTCAACTGATGCAGAATAAAGCTGATTGATTTATGCATTCAAATCTTGACTGGCTAAAAGCTTCACTACCATTCTCAACATCAAACATTTTTACAGTCTAAAGTCCAAATGAAATATAGTTTAAATATCAGAAAACCTTTAAAAACCAGGCATTTTAAAGGGGATTCATCCTAATTCCTGTAGTCTCATTCTAAATAAAGTCGTAAAAACAGATTTTATGTCACAACAACAGGCATCCGTAACATCATATAGCATATATTTTTCAGAAAATGCCTGTTGGGATTCAGAGTGACCCATCTTTCTTCTTTTTTTTGGATGACCCATCTGCAGATGAGACTAATTTAATATCCCATTGAGATTACGTATCTAGAAAAGCTCCAGTCTTGCTGGCTGGGTGGAGGATGATAATACACTGTGTCATGAATTAAAGAAAGACATAGAATCATCTTGATTTAATTGGGGTATGAGAATAATGTTCTAAAGTGTCTCCTATGTTTTACCAGCCTCTCATTTAAAGAGGATCTATTATGCAAATTTCACATTTTGTTAGACTTTATACTTCAGTTTTATCTCAAACAGCCCAAGTGCTTCAACGAACCACATAGCCGGTTTTTGGCAGTAAGTTAATGTTTGGAAAATGAGCCGTTCCGAAAACCTCTTAATCGACAGGAACTGCACCGTTACCTAGCAACCCCAGCAGAGCTCTGCCCGTCACCTAGCAACCCAAACGGAACTCCAGCATGTTTGGTAAGCTGCTTTTATCACTGTGTGCGCCGTACAATGGCTGCTGGGGTTTTGTTCCTGATTTACCACTTGCTGGATTATTTTTGGTTGTGCAGGAGACCCAACTCCTGCTTTTCATAGATGTATAATTGTATAATTGTGCATCTTTTTGCAGCCATTTTCACGTGAAAGTGAAAACGTTGAGTTGGGGGGTGTGGCCAGCAGTGACTTATTTGGATTTATAGTGACAAGAGGCCCTAAAAAAGTAGGCAGAGTAGGCAGAACTGACCAAACTGAAATCTTATCTAAGAATGATTTTGTGCAAAAGATAAAATGAAAAAAGCAAAATCTTACCAAATGTTTTTGTTCTAGTTTGTAGTGAAAATGTCTAAGTATACTTGAAATAAGAAAGATAAAGTCACAAGTATATAAGTGATATAATCTGCCAATGGAACTAGAGTTTTTAAAAATTAATATTAAAGAATTATTGACTTAAATAAAATTTCTATATATTGTTGTAAAATTTTTTGTCTTATTTCAAGTGGGCAAATATATTTTCACCAGAAACTGGACAAAAATACTTAGTAAAATTTGGTGTTTTTCAGCATGTACAGCCAGAATAGACCTATTCTAATTGAATGAATGTTACTAAGTGATAACCCTAATAAAGTCCAAGAGGTTTGGTCTCTTTAAGTTACATCAAAACAGTTTAAACCTGAGGCCCAAAAAGCCTTAACAAAACAAATCTAGACTGAAATTAGCATTAAGATTCATGAGTTATGACAGGCGCCTAAAAACTTGCTTAAAAACCTTCTGTACTGTCCACTGACGATGCGTGTCATCCATCACGGAGGCCATATTGGATCCCAGCGAGTGCCACTTCAATCTTACTCATGGCTTTCATGACACAGACACCGGTGACAAAGGCGAGCTTTGAGTCTCGCTGAAGGACACTTGACAAAAGGCAGCAATTGAATTTAAGGTATTGCTGAGGTTGTAAACCGTGGCAGTACACCCTGGAGGGCTTTGAGGATTTAAAACCTGATTTATGGCATCCAATAATGTAGGATTGTGGTATATCAATATATTACTGTCATATGAGACGGCAGCACTGGGCTGGGTGTGTTTTTGTCACTGCATATTGTATTTTTATGTTGTTGTTTTCTTAAATGGAGCATCAACCAAAATGAAAGCTCGTCTCACGCTTGTTTTTTTTTATGACTGCTACTCCCAGCTGCGCAGATGCTGATTCTCATTTCTTACTTTTATTGTTGTTTTTAAAGGGAGGGCATTTGAGCAGATTTTTTTGTATATTTTCCTGCATCTTTAAAAAAAGAAAAAAAGGTGTTTGTGCACTAGTTGCCTTTATTTAGAGAATTTCGACAGAGAGAAGGGCGGAAAACATGCAATACATGCAAACCCTGGAAGGCTGCATGGAGGACTAATCGCCTCTGTATATGGGGCGCCTGCACCTTCTGCTATCATTTTGTACTGGGTTTATAAAGCAGGTCATCCAAAATACATAGAGATGCAAACGCCATTGAAGACTAATGGATGCCGGTTTGCTTGAGGCTGCAGCTGCAACCAAAACAGCAACTTGACTAAAGCAGAAACATAAAAATGTGGCACGAGGAAAAAGTTTATGTTTCGTTTATAGTGCAATAGAGGTGGGAGGATCAATCCAAAATATCAATAATTCTGATTCCAAGTCGGTGTCAGTAACGGATTGATACTTTAGTTTCAGATTTCAGATATTTTTGTGTTGCCAATTCTCAACTCTACCTCAAAAATATTTAATTTTGAATTTGTCTCAAATGAGAGTTTTTGTTTTTCTACTGGTCATTATGTTTATATAAAGTATTTTGTAGACATCTATAAACTTTGACCAAATTCTGTTCTAGCTTTGAACAAAATAATTTGAAAGAAAAACGTATCTGTATCAGTATTGGTGTATATATCAGGTATTGGCCCTGTTCGATACCAAAACATTAAGTATCACACACCTCTATGATGCAACAATTAACTTAGAGGGTTTTTTGTGTATGTTTAATAACTGCGGATGTTAAATGAGAATGGAATGAGATTATTTTAAATAAACAATTCAAAGACAAAACAAAATGACTGTTTCCATTAGCTGTGTCTTTAACTCAAATAAATTTAGCGAGTTTTAGATTTTTAACCTAAATGTGTGAGTTAGTGAAAGATGAACTTACACAAGTATTTAAAAAACTGAAAGAAGAAAAAAAACAGGAGTGGGAACTATTTCCCAGAATGCTTAGCGGTATGTTTTTGTATCCTGACATGGAAGTGCGTTACATTGATCTGACTCTGGTGTGTTAAAGGAAATTGTTTATTTTTATGTCTTGTTCTAACTAAATGTTTCTGAGCTGAATTCACTGTGATGCTTAATAAAATTTTTGTACATGCAGTTTGAAACAAGAATTTAAATTATTCTAAAGTAAAATAAGTAGTTATTTTAACTTGATGTTGTGAGTAAAATAATAGAGAAATGTGGCTCTTTAACAAGATGAGGGTATTTTTTTCCCTGTATATTGTGAAATAATTATTTGGTTTAAATTGCACCACTAACTTAAAACTCTTAAAAAACAATGTTTAGACGACTTCTCTCTTTTTAAATGAACTTCAGTAACTTTAACTTCTGAGTTAAAACCAAACTTTTGACTTTATTTCCATTTTCAAGGCAGCAGGTGAGCTTTCTTTTTAACGATGAACCACCTTCAAATGTGTTACAGTGTAGTTTGTACATGTGTACTACTTTAATAAAATATGTTGAAGCTTTTTACTGAAATGACATACTGCAGAAACAAGTGTTTTTGGATTACTTTCAAGTGCAAATATCTTGGCACACTTTAAATGAGACAAAACTAACTTACAAGTAACTTTTCTGGAATAAATAGGAGGTTATTTTAAATCAATAATTCCTTATTATGGATAAAAAATGCTGGTTTATAAGTGGAATAATCTGCCAGTGAACCAAGATATTTAACCCATAATATGGGAAAGTTACTTGAATTAAGAAAAAAATAGTTTACAAGTGTAGACATTTACACAAGAAACTAGACCAAAAATACTCAGAAAGATTTTGTGTCTCAGTGCACAAAATGGGGGAAAAAACAGTATGGATGGTTGTCCTCTCAGCTTTCAGTGCATCTAAAGCCTGAAGTAAAAAAATTAAACCTCTTTGACCAAACCGAGTCTTTAATAACTGTGTAACTCCTTAACTGCCTCCAGCGAACCCGAATCTGCTGCTGGTTATCTCGGTGTTGCATGCTCTTTAAACACATGCACTTATTAAAACGCTCATTAGCTAAATATATCTCTTGGTTTGTACAAAAAAAGTGGGTTTTAAGTGGTAAATCACTGCTAAATCCCAGTCATGTTTACTTCTCCAGTCCGCCACATTGCCTCTCCCCTCACCGTTCTCTGCTATAGATAGCCGCCCTATCAATTGTTGTCAGGGGGTCTAAAGCTCCCGAGACGTCAAAACAGTGAGGAGAAGTAAAAAGGTTGTTTTTTTAAAATCTATTCATTCAGGAAGCTGCAGATTTAGAGGTGTTTTTTTAGGCCAGGTAACTGCCAAGTGGGCCAAACGCCTCTGAGTAGCAGCATGGACAGGCAGAAGACTGCTGCCTGCAGGGATGGAGGCAGGGGAGCTTGGATCTTTCACCTGCACTTCATAAAAAATACAGCTATTCTACCTTTCCATAAGGTTGAACTGTGCTTCCCAATGTAGTGACTGAATAAGCTGTTGGCTCTGGAAAACCTATAGGTAGTGACGTTTTGACAATGGGAGTCGAAATGTTTCTGCATCAAAACTTAATTTTCCTGAACCTCCTGTTCTGCCCTGGCTGTCAGATGTGGGCTTTTCCACAAACACAGAGATTTATTTACTTTGAACTAAAGATTGGAGGGTTTTCCTCCTGCAGAGATTGCTGTGATCTGAGAAGAACACTGTAAATGCAAAACGGTATTTAATTGAAAATAGTAAGTTGACTTAAATCAGTTTTCATCCAGCACTCACTTTTAGTAAGTTACTTGGAATTAGTGGTTGAAATGTCTCTAAAATGTACTCCTGTAAAGTACTTTGGCTCAATACTGCATGCATCCAAACAAAAATGCCTTATTTGAGGTTTTTTTTTCTTTTCTGGAGCCAGTATTTTATCTCATCTGACTCATGGCAAAGAAATAATCCTGGTATTTCCATGAGCAGGAATGCATTCACATAAGTCTTCATGTATCATTTTGTCTTAAGCTACCCAAAGCTGCTTTAAATAGGGCTGTAACGATTCCTCGAATGATTCGTGTACCTTGATTATTAAAATTCCTCAAGGAAAATGTATCTGCCTCGAAGCTTTGTTAAATAATGTTTTATTAATTAGGGCATCGTATTCCGGCCAGGTGATTATGTCACACAAAGCTCTCACTTCTGCCTAAGAGCTATTGCTAAGTGCTAGCACTTTCAACTGAACTTTCAAGTTCGGTTTGGGGGGATTTTATTAATTGACGATAATGTCCAGGTTTTCATAATTTTTCGAAGGATCAATAAGCATCCTTAAAATGACTGATGCGATGCCTGGAGCTTTTCTCCTCCTGGAGCTGCTGCCTAGTGGCGGTGAAGAGCGCGGCGGGTGTTTTTAGATAGGTGAGCGGACAGACTGAAAACAGCGTGCGGTTGTGCTGTTGATGATTAAAGCAAGTATAGCTTTACAGACAAACCAGAAAATAAATTTTATATCATCCTGGTCTCAACAAATGGGTGTCGGAGAGCATCGTGGCGGTACGTAGCTGGTAGATGAGTTTCTGTGTGTGACAAACGAAGGAGCCAAATCCTGTCGCTAACAGAGATAAAAGCTATAAATGGCTGGGGAAGGTGAGTGTTCACATGGACTGAAGATGAATAAATCTAAGAAAACCTGCCTCTTTATTATTAAATTGAAAATAATTTCATATTTTTGTATATATTTTTTTCCAGGTTAACTTAAAAAGTGAGCTATTATTGTGTTGGGTTAATTTTCTAAACTACAGAAAAGTAATTGTAGGGATGCACAAATATGAAAATTTGAGTTTATTGTTGAAAAAGACATACCATAAGTATATTTTGTCGGCCCAGGTGTAATTTTGACTTGACTTTGGACACTACTGCCACAAAGGGACGCCCAGTAGCCAAACATACAGTAACTCCTGAACTCAGCGGCAGCTTTTTGGGTAAATTGGGTTTAATTTCTTTGGGTGTCAACACAACCATATCAGTTTAGCGTCTATGCTGCCATTTCTAAGCTCCTGCTTCCATGTGGTCGGTGAAAACGCTCAGGATGGTAGCAAGTGTCAAACTAATGCCCATTTGACTGCCAGGATGCAGGTTTCCCCACATTGTGTTGTAACAAGATGTGCAATGTTACTCCCTGCACCTGTCAGTGGTCATAATTTTATGGCTGATTGGTGCATAACTACAGAATAGAATGAAAACACACACCACACACACAAACACACACAGCCTTCTTGCCAAAAGCTGCATTTTGGAAACAGTGCTTTGAGAGAGGCAAGCGAAGCAAACGCAATTTCAGGGTCCGATAAACATGTCATCCTGGGAGAAGAAGGAATAATTTCCACTTTCATTTGGTTCATTCCTCTGGATGTCTTCTGGTCTGCAGCGGCTGCTGTCTGCCCACTGGAAATGTAAGTGTTTACTGAACTCAGCAATCCATTTGCTCGACTCCAGGATTCACTACTACTGCAGGCATCGCCATAAATCAGTGCAGCCACAGATTGGGCTTCTGAGACTGAAATGGGAAAAATGGGACTTTTACCAAATAGAACTGTGTGCATGATTTTGAGTACAATCAACCTAATAATATATGTTGACACCAGCACCAGAAACAACGCATCAGGGCCCGCCTCACACACTCACGTTATTACGGCTGCTTAGCAACACTTCATGTCAGATTAAGTTTGCCCTGTGGTCAACAGGAGCGCTGAGGTCATTAAAACATAGCTGGATCAGCCCTAAAAGTGCAATTACCCACAATGCTGTTCTGCATTCAGTGCTCTCCAGGTGTTTTCACCGCAGGTTTCAAAACTAGACAAGAAAGTTTCTGTCTTATCTCCCAACACTGTACAAAAGGCAGTTACCTCAAGCTACAATTCTGTTACAAACGTGGGCAAAACTTTGTCGAAAAAACATAATTTTGCAATTATGGTGTTTCCATTAAATATGAAATACAATTAAAATTACATGTGAATAAGCACAGTTGTTTAATAACTAGTAATTACATTCACTTGCATAGTTTTTTTGTTGTTGTAAAAATGTACCTTTAGGAGCATTTTAACTTTTTACTTTTCCTTGAGTATTTTTATTATGAAGTATTTCTTCTCTTACTTGAGTAAAATTTCTGGATTTCCTACCCACTGAATAAAAAACAAACATGTTTTAACTATAAATTCACCAGACACAGACACACACCTGCAGTTGTTGTTAAAGTTTCATGAGTTTTTATCAAAAGGAACATGTTATTTTACCTGATTTTGTTATTTATATGAATTATTGTCATTTTTGTCATTAAAATACTAAAATATCCAACTTGACTTTATATTTTGGTCTATCTGATGATGTAACTTTTAATATTAAATGATTGATAATTTGATAAGTTACTCTGTATTTGAGTCGTACCAAACTATTTTTTCACTCTTGAGTGATTTCTTGGTTACTTTTTACTTTTATTTAAGTAAAAATGTTAAGTAATGCTACTCTTACTTTACAGTATCATTTTTGGAGACTCTGCCCACGAGTTTGTGATAAATTATTTAAACACACGACCCTCCAACTACTTTCTGTCATTGTCTTCTTTGTAGTTTTCGCCAGTAGCAACATCCTGTTGTTGATCATGAGTCTCGTATGATGCGAAAAAAAAGTGTTTCTATTTCAGTTTTGCAAAATAAACCAAATTCAATTCTACCATAAAAAAAAAAAAAGACGTTTATGAGGCTATAACTTCTGTCACAGTCACAGCCGTACAGTTACCTAAAAAAGTATTGATAAATAGTTCTTATTGTCACTTTTAACATTTACCACAAAATATTGTGATAAATCTTTGAATCCATACCAACCAAAAAACAGTAACCAAACCTGATTTCCTGAAAGTTATAAGTTACTGGGATTTTAGTGAAAATACAGCATGTGTAAAACTAAAGCCAATCCTTAAATAAATCTTAGCTTTCGAAAAACAAACCAGAGAAAAATATGCTCTCAGTTGATTTAATTAGGAAATTATGTGTGGGATCTGTTCTCGCAATTACTAATAAAATAATGAAAGAAGGGCTTTGAAGCCACTCTTTGATAATAATAATTATTATACAGATGGAGAGCATTAAGAAGATTGCGTGGTTTTCAGACTTTCAGCAAAAATAAAGATGCACAAAGCAGAACTGAAGGCTTGTCTCCTGTATGTTCAGATGTGCCGAAAGTGTCAGAGGTGTAGCTGAGTATTTCATTAGCGATGAAACGACTCATACATATTCAACAGAAGACACCAACATCTTTCAGATTCTCCAGATGAAAATATGTAGCTTTCAGAAAACCAATGGTGCCATAACCTCACAGAAACCGTACATTGTGTTGCCAGCTTCTATGAAAGGACAGAATAAAAGTGAGAGTGGTAGCGAGTGACATCCAGCCACTGAGCTGCGACTTGTTAACGGCAGTGATGTGAACCGTTCAGCAGTCGGTTCTGACAGCTTGCAGCTCAGTTCCTCTGAGGTTTTCTCTCCTCACACATCCAGGTGGGACCGGACACAAAGCTAGCAGCTTTTCACCAACTCCTACAGGGCAGGATTATGTGTTTTACAGGCACACTGTGGCATTAACCAAATTTATTTTCAGAATTCCAATTTGATCAATTTTGCAGTCACCGGAAATGCAGCTACTGCCACCAACCTTTCGACTGGACTATGAATTATTTGACCAAAGAATTAAAGATATTATGAACATAAATATTCACACATTGGTAATGCCCTCTTGGCTTTGCACAATCATAACATTTATATATTTTTTTCCATTTGTAATTAAAAACCTCTGATTTTAGAGCAGGATGTTTGTCACCCACGCATTAAAGAGGCAGTATCATGTAAAATCTATGTTTTTTCCTTTACATCATGTTATGTTATCCCTTCATCAAAAACATATCTGAAGTGTAGCCTTGATTTTTCCATGCATGTTTGAGAAATAATTTAATCTCCATGTCAACCATTCAACTTTGCAAAACATCTGGGCGGACCTAGCTCCTCCTTCGAAGATGAACTCCTCCACAGTTTCCAAGCTTCCAGCTCACAGAGCAACCCTCGCCCCATTCAGCTCCTTCAGACTAGCCAGAAGCAATCAGCAAACACCTGGTGGAACTGCGCTGCTGCTGAGCTCATCATATGACCCACTTCTCAGTGTAACGCTGGTAAAAACAGTAGAGGAATAATAAAGGAGCCATGTTGTGATGATTTCCTGAAGGCGGGGTCTCGGCAAAAGCAGGAGCTTCTTAAAGAGACAGTGTTCCAATTTCAAGGTTTTAAATTAGGAAGTAAATTCATTTTAAGTTATATTTAATATATGTAGCACTTTTATGACACCTGAAGGTAACATAGTTATATGATTAAGCTATAAAATGGCATCAGTCCAATTTCTCTTTGCTCGATAATAAGAATGAATTCTCATGGTTGAACCAATTAATCAGATTAATTGTGATTAATTGATTACTGAAATAATCGTCAACTAATTTAGTAACTGGCTGCAAAATTAATCTGCTTTTGCATAAATTTGGTTTGTGTTTTTATTATTTTGTTTGTTGAACTTTGTGAGATTATCTTGAAAGGTGTTATAGAAATAAAGCTTTACTTGCTTACTTACTAATTGGTTAAATGTTAACTGGAGTACACAGATTCAAACAGCTAATTGTTGAAACAGCAACATATTCAGAGCAGTAATTACACCAGAAATATACAAAAGATATTTACATTCTGAAACAGAAGTGGCAGTTTCACATTCACCTGGATAAAAAAATACTATTATTATTAAAACTGATAATAGATTAAGTCTGTTATTAATTAATCTGTAATGAAAAAATAAACAAATGGACTGTACTGAACATCCACACTGCACTGATGTTACAAATGAATGAATGTAATGTTATTGCATTTTAGGCAATAAAATGTTTATTTCCTTATTTTTAAAAAAGGAATTGAATTATTTATGTGTATTTATTAATGCATTTCTAATTTTATGGTTAAATAATTAATAATAGTAACAACAACAACAATAATAATAATAATAATAATAATAATAATAATGCCAATTTTTATCTGATTAATCGATTAATCATCTGAATAATCAATTAATTGATTACTAAATAATGAGTTCCCATCTGATCTACCTGGTTTGATAAAGGTTAAATTTATTTTTTAAAAACAGCTCTTGTTATGTGCACAAAAAACTTGGACATTTTTGTACTGTTGAGATAAAAGTGAAATAAACGAACTCCAAGACTCTTTAATAAGCCAATAGTCAATAATCATCTCTTCTTTTGATCGCTGCTTGACAAAAATCGACTCGTACTTAAAAAATGTCATATTTCCAAAACCTTCAAAGGCCGTGAAGATACGAACCTCTGAAGGTTTCTCATCTGGGGCAGAAACACTGATCATGAAAGGACGTTTAGTCGACTGAATTCTTATCTGAACTTTTAAAGCATAATAACCTTTTTTATCCCAGAACCAAATCAGATTTTAAAAAAGCAGAATATGTAATTTTATCCTGAAAGGGGAGAAAATGTAGCTGGCTTCAGTCACAGCTTTGCAATTAATTCTCCACGCGGCGCCACAGATATGGAAAATGTGGAGGTGGAACAAAACTGGCGTGGACAAGCAGACATTTTATTTTATTTTTTTTTATAAGTCCTGATACTTGACGGAGTCTCTCAGGGGGAAATGGTTGGAATGTTAATGGATACAACACACTCCGAATATCTAATTATAGAGTTTTTCCTAGCACTTTACCAAACTTAGACGGCAAAATGAAGGATTCAGATTTCACAACAGCTCTGTGAACTAGTATAAAGAAACAGTGACGTAGTTAAAAACAAACTGCTAAATAAGTAAAGATGCAGATTTCGGGTTCCTGGAGCGATTTTATCCATATGGCCCCTGAATCCTGTGCAGCTTAGCAACAGAGCTCCAGTGAAACCTAAAGAGGCACAAGGGGGATGGAGGCGCCAAATTTCTAGGTTAAAAGGTAGCTGAAGGCGATGGTGGAAAACTGCAAAACAAATTCCCGTCTTCACACTGGCAGCTAAAGAAGACGGACGACGTTTTTGTGAGCAATATCTGGCTTACAGGCAGGTGGACATGGAGTGGGGCGACTAAAGAGAGCAAATGCTAAAAAAGGCTTCATCATCTCCTGACCTTTCCTGCTGCATTTCTCCCATATGAGCTCGTCACAGTTTCCTCTCGCTGTCCTTTTGCCCCCCTTCGTCTCTCTTCTGCTCCCACTCACTGCCAGCGCCTGTTTCTGTCTCCGTCCGTCCGTCTCTCCACCTCCATCACACGGGCGCCCAACAAGGGGTTATTTGTAGTGAAGTGTCTGCATGGCACAGGAAATGAAGACGTGGAAACCACCAGCTGAGTTCTTCCGCTACTCCTGACCTTCCGTGTCTGTCTCCATCCCCTCTCTCTCTTCCTCTCTCTGCGTTTCGATGTTAACCTGACTGCTGGCGTTGGGGAGCTGTCACTAAACTGCTGTCAGATCCGATGACTGTCGCCCTCCAGCTCCGGTAGCACAGGTTTTAATGAGCCCCGCGGTCGACACGGCGGTTTCTGGACGGGCGCGGGTTGGTGGGGGGGCGAAGGGTGATACTCATGGGAGAAGAGGTGGGGGGGTGCGAAGGGGAAGCAGGCAATTATATCAACTCTGAGAACGTGTGTGGAGCTTTGTGAGCTGTTACAAATGAGCTACGCTGAGGAATGAATCACATCCCTCCTCACTCCATCTGCCGGAGTACAGATGCTTCAGAACATCAGAGGGAGAAAGACGGAGGAGACCGCAGGAATTCACACAATAACACCAGCGCACCTCAGTTTCCAGGACGATGCATTCCTTTAGCGACGCAGGCAGGTGGCTAAGCAGGGTGTATTCACACGATGCACCGATACCGATACTGATATCGGTATCAATACTGAAGAAAACTCTAGATCAGATATCGATGACAATATTCCCAGTCCGTAAAGGTAGATCTATTCAGTCTATTTCTATGTTTTGTGCTCTGAGCAACGACATTATTTATTATGTATTTTACTTTATAATTAATGTAAATATAATCATATTACATAAATAAATATTTACTTTAAACATTTGTTTATAATAAATATATAAATATTTTTTATTAATTCGAAATTTTTTATTTTATTGATTTATTTAAAATGAATCATTTTATTCAAAATTATTTCAGATAGCATATTTAAAATAATTAATTTATTTAAAATATATATATTATTTCAATTACATAAATATATATTATATCTATAATATCTGATCATATATACTATATTTATAAAATAAATGCTTTT
Organism: Poecilia latipinna; assembly: GCF_001443285.1. Taxonomy (NCBI): domain Eukaryota; kingdom Metazoa; phylum Chordata; class Actinopteri; order Cyprinodontiformes; family Poeciliidae; genus Poecilia; species Poecilia latipinna. The sequence continues at coordinate 123,853 of NW_015112889.1, forward strand.
CATTTTAGATTAAATAAGTAAATGTTAAATTAAATCGTATATTTATTATGTTAAATTATAATAAACATTTAATAATATTAAATATTGCACTTTCTGATCCATTTGAAAGAAGTTTATTTTTACATATTAGTCAACCTATTGTTTTTTTAGTTTCTTTGCTATTTATTTTAATGAATAATGAATTAATGTGATTCTGACATTGTATTAAAAAAAGGTTTAATTTGTTAAATGAAAAACCAGCAGAATGTACCAAGTTTTTTTTTAATCCAATAATTATCAGAATAATAGTTGCAGCACTAATATTCAATATTAGACGTGGTTTCTGTCTAGTCCTTGAAATTCAACGCAGGCTGCAGAAGCACACCTAATATCTTATCAAGCACAGATAAACAAATTCTTATAGTTAACATGAATTGACTGTTACCAATCTGCACATTGATGTGTTATAAAAAAATAAACACATTTTTCTGCAGAAGGAGCTGAAGCGTCATGGATTTGAGAAGCAGAGAGAAGTGGTAAACGGTTCAGAGAGTTTGTAAACGCCTCTTGGAAGAAGAGGGTTCCTCTGCATCGTTCTTGGCATTCCCCCTCCTGCGGCTCACGACTCCCTGCTAGGCAAGAAACGAGTCCCACAGCACTCATTTTCACTCCTTCACAAGCAAACACAAACATCAAACAACAGCTACTACGACTCAAAACCTTTAAGATCTTCTCTCTTTTTTTTTCTTGGAGCACCTACACAAGCTATGGACCACAGATTGTGTTTCATTGCACTACATAAGGTCCTTTTTGCCACACAAAGTAGCGTGTTACAGAAACTAAATGTGTTCTTTATGATGCAAAAGTAACAGCTTTGCAGGATTAATACTCGTCTGGAAACATAATGACTTTCCACATTATTGTTTGCCTCAAAAATCTAATTTATTTCAAACTTCATCTTCTCTTTCTTAAATGCGTTTCATGGGAAACTGAAGAGTTATGCTGTTAGGTGCCCAGACGCAGCAGGAGCACAGCGTGAGGCCGCGAAACATCAAATGAGATCACCTCCAGCATCTCTGTGAGCGGACTGAAAAAGACGGGAACGCCGGTGAAAACTTTCCACCAAATACTTTAAACTGACAGATTTTTACCATCATCTTCTTGCAGATCAGGAAGCCTTCTGCTGCAGTTAATTGGATTCATTGCATGAATATTACAGGGCACCAGAGTGCAACTAATTTGCTCTCAAATGTGACTAAAAGTCTCTGGAGTGCAACGTTTTTTCCCCAGTTGCACCGGTGTATCCGACATTACGGCTGTTTGGTTCCTTATGGATTTCTCTTGTTTTGTAAATGTTTCAGTTGAAATAAATAATATAGTAAGTAACCTGATATCACGTGTAACCTGAGTAAATACAAGAGACGGTTTTCCAATCATGCCACTTAGTCCCAATTCTGATCTTTTCAACCCCCCAAAATTTGACTTTTGCCACTTCCATATGTGGAGCTAAATTATATATATAGTATTAAGTTTTCAAACTCTGAAGTTTACAGTTATATTGTGAGAAATGCACCATAATTTTACACCAAAAGGCCATTGCTATTAGTTGTGCTTTCTTTTTATTATATTCCTTCGTGTTGTTAGGATTTTGTGGCGATGCTGTCGGCTCCCATCGCTCCCATAAACTTTCAAATCAATCCATAAACGGCTCCATCCATTGCTACTTCTGCAAACAGTGCACTACATGTATTTCAGTACATTTGGGTCGTAAACCGTTCGCACAAACGTCTGACTGAAGTCTGACTGATCGTAGAAAAAAAAAGGATTTCAAAACAAAATTTGAATTGAGAATCATTTATTAGGGCTATTGTAAATAGAAACAAAATGGGAGTAAATTCCCATCAAAAACACATAAATGTTTTAATTAATCTCAGAAATTTTCTAGAAAAAAATGGAAAAGTCAAAAATGTTAAACTTTTGAAACTTCCACATTTTTTCAATGTGGATTAATCTCAAAATTTCAGAGATTTTTTGGATTAATCTTAAAATTTCAGAGATTTTTTCTCACAAATGTTCAACTCTGGGTATTTCATTTGGACAAGAAAGTCTCTTTATTCTACATATTCTCTGGCAGATGGAGGTTAAAAGCTGAAAACTTTAAACTTTTAATCTGTTATGTGCTGAAGCTCTTTGGTTCTCCACCGTGAAAAACGTCATTGCTGATTAAGTAACTGACTTCATTACGCCACTAAATAATATTTATATTCACTACTCTGGGCAGCAGTTTAGAAAATATCCCCGTATCCTTGCAGGGTTGTGAGGAACACCCTGAACAGGTCACCAGTGGGTTCAGTAATATATATATATTCATATTTCCACATATTCTTCATCCCGTTTTGCTGAAGATTCCCTTCTGTATAGCGAAGGAGGTGAAAACAGCTTGCAGGGAACAAAGCAATAAGTATAAATTTACATAAATTCACATGTTAATGTGTTCATCATATCCACGGGACATGTTTTCAGAAGAGAACGAGAATATCACAACAAATGAATAATGAACAAATATTAGCTGAGATGTTTGGGATTTAAAATTAGAATAAACTACTCAGGCCCCCAGAGTCCAATTGTGTGCTGATGAAAACGCATTAAAGCCCCCAACACACACACAGCTAGAAACTAATGTTGATCAAAAATGTCATTTTTTAATCCACAAAGCCTGCTGATGACGACACAAACACCTGTGGCCGCTGCTGGGAGTGAGAATGCCCACAAACACCGGAGAAACGCCACGTTTCCCCCTCCAGCCAGGTCCAACCCAGCAGATGAAGACAAACGCAGCAACAGCGCAGCGCTGCTCGGTAATTAAACCGAGACGCTGGGTCAGAACTCCCAGAAGCCGGCGGAGTGAGACGGAAAAGTAAATTTTACTTAAGGAAATAATCACATTGAAACAGAAAAATGACTCTTTTAGGCACCACAATGTGATTTACCATCCAGGAAGAGAGATAATGAATGTGGCGGGTAAAAGGTGAAGCATTAAAAAAACCTGCGTTACCTTTCCGAAGCTCCCTTTTCCGATCGCCCGCAAAATCTGGAAGTGGTCAAAGTTTACTGTAAGGAAACAGAGACAGAAGCAGAGTCAGGAAACACTGAGCAATTACAAAATGAGGTTTGGTTGCAACATGATATTTGACATTTTAACAGAACAAGCAACGTCAAACTAAAAATATAATGCAGAAATACTGGAGCAGCATTAAAGCTTGGACAGCTATAGAACTTAACACATAGTGCCATTTTATAGCACAGTCAAGTAACTATATCACCTTCAGTTGGTATAGAAATTATGTATATAACAAACATAACTTTAAATAAATTTGACTTTGCAATTTGGTGCCTTGAAATTGGGCTTCTGTCTCTTTAAGAAGCTCCTGCTCATCACAACAGTATTTCTCCTTTTACAAACATTCTTCAGCGTGCTAATTGCTGCCGCTAGTCTGCAGGAGTTGCTCTGTGAAAGCAAGATTTTCCACAGCTGACCTTGGGCATACTGCCAGTTTAGGCACAAAGTAGTTTCCAGTCTCGGTCTTATCAAACATATACGATCTGAAGAGGTGTGTGTGTGAACATTTTCCCCGTCTCCCGATGCATGGAAAGCTTGTGATCTCATGCGCTGACGAAAGTCAGAAAAATCAGCCGCGCTGCACAGATGATGTGCTTCCACTCGCCGGCCCCCTCCTGGCATCCCACGCTCCTGATTGAGATTTGCTGCTGATCCCGGGGTGCAAGTCTGCCAGTGCAGCCGTGGTCCGGGCAGATGTGGCCACAGCAGGGCGGACGGCAACTCCAGCGGCGTCATGATGGAGTTTCAACAGGATTTTAAGCTCTTTTTCAGGAAGCAATCAAGAGGGAAAAAGCAGCGCGCTCGGTTGCTCTGAGCAGACCGATAGCCTGTAGGTAGAGCTTCCGGTTGCTGTGATGTTGCTGTGTTGTCTGAAAGTCAAGATAATCCGGTGTGGATTCTCCTATTTCAGACTTCTGTGTGCAGCTAATCCCTCCATAAGGCCCGGCTCTGATTTCCCCCTCGTTCTGACTCTGTGAGACAGTACCATGAACGCAGCGTTTTGTGTGGTATTAGAAAAGGGATTAAGAGAAGTGTGAGAAAATGTAAATACAGCTAGCCGGGTTCACACACTCAGCAGTTTCTTTTTTTAAAGGATTCATTTTTTCCCTCTGACTCAGAGACGCGATGAAAGCAGGGATTCACCGGACGGGATGAAGACGCCGCAGCGGCATTTAGCAGCGCTGACTTTCAGAAAAACCAGCTCAATATTTACACTCCAGTTTAATCAACTCCTTCCAAGTTTAGCAGGAAGAAATTTGAGCCTGAACTCTTTATTTGCCTTCAAGGAATATTTAATGATTTAATCTTCAACTCCTTCTGCAGATGTGACGCTGAGCATGACTTTTTGAAATAAAAGTCAGAAAATGTTACCATCAGGAGGAATCTATTGAGCAACCGATCACATTGACTTTTTTTTCTTTCTAACCATTGATCCATGATGGCAGCGCTTCCACAAAGTATGAGTCAGCGACTAAATGTGACGCAAAACAAAAGGGAACCCTGGTTCTTCAAGGCCGGTCTGGCTGAAAGGAGCCACTCTTCAGATTGAGGAGGAGACATCGCTGCATGCTAAGAGGATAATTGCTGTGGATGTAGTGTTTTCTGTAGCGATCCCTTTCGGAGGCAGCATGGCACCCACACACGCTGGGAGGAAGAAGTATGTAGGAAGCAATGCAAGTCCTATTATACAGGCTTACAGGGTCTCTGCCAAACGGTGAAGGGGGAGAAGTTTGTACTGCAGGACATAAATAGGTTCACAACATCTTCAATGGGACCTATCGAACAAAACTCACATTTTGGAACTTCCATTTGAGTCTCTTCTGGTTCTAAAAGCAGCCAAAGTTCTTAAAATAATTAGATTAATTTAAAAAGTAAATGTTTTTTGGCAATAAGTTAAATGTTTTTTTTGTTGTTGTTGTTTTTTTTGGTGTCTGGAAAATTAGCAGTTTCAAAAGCTTCCCGAATGTAACGTCACAAAGCGGTATGCCTGGTCTGTTACCTAGCAACCCCAGCAGAGTTCTGCCCATTACTTAGCAACCCAAGCTGAACTCCAGCAGGTCTGGTCAACTGCTTTTACCACTGTATGCACTGTACAATGGCTGCTGGATTATACAAGTGCTTTGTTCTTGCCTTAACACCCAGAAACCACTTGACGCACTCTTGTTGGTTCCACTTCTGCCTCACCTGTTTCTAAATCCAGTCTAAGTGCTGTAAAAAACCCACCCAGCTGTTTTTTTGGCAATAACTTAATGTTTTTTATTGTCTGTTAAATGAGCCATTTCAAAAGCCTCCGGAATGCAACATCACAAATCAACAGGCACTCCACAGTTACCTAGCAACCCCAGAGAAGCCCAGCCCGTTACCTAGCAACCCAAGATGAATTCCAAGATGCTTGATCACCCGCTGTACGCTCCGTCGTTTTGTTGTTGATTTATCCATCAACAACTTGCTGTACTCTTGCTTGTTGTGCAGGAGGCTCCACTTCTGCTTTTCAAAGTTTTATGGTTGTGTAAGGTTTGCAGCCATTTTTATGGGCGAGTGTAAATGTTGAGCTGGAGGGTGCGGCCTGTTCATTTGGATTTAAAGTGACAAGACGCCCTAAAACAGCTCAAAATAGGCAGAACTGAGCCAACTGAAATCTCGTCGTCAAAGAATGATTTGGTAATGAATATGTAAACGTATCCCAAACTGTTCAAGGAAGCATTATATGTCACCTTCAAAAGTACAAAAGAAAAAAAACAGTGCAGCTTCTGATGGACTGCTTTTCCTGTCAAATATTAAATATAAACTCAGCCAAAGAGTCACTATTTCTCTTACAGAACCACGAGACCCAACTTCTACGCAGGAACATCCGCAGCGAATACCGAAGACCTTAGGAACGTCCGTCTGAGACTCTGATGTGAAAATTACAGCAATCAACGGAGCATCGCTGAACGTTTTTGTAAGCTGCAAGGTTTCACGGTCAAGAGGCGCTTCAGGAAAAGAAAACAACAGTTAGATGGTGGTGAGCGAGGCCCGGGAGGAAACCAGCATCTTTACTGCGCAGCATGCTGGCGCCATCAAGCACTCTCAGGTTCCTCTGGACGCTGCGCTAAAGACCACAGCCAAATGCATCCAAAGCCTCGGTGGAAAGCCAGATTCTTTATTTTATCGTTGTGTAATGGGAGAACGACAACCTTCTTTTTTCGGTCTGGTGCTACAATCTGCTGACCCAGCAGGACTCGGCGCTGAGTAGACACGGAGAACCTCGGCGATGGGTGTTTGTCTCCTGTAGGGAAGCTGCTGTTGGCAGAAAGCCCGAGTCGAGGTGCACAGGAAGTGTGAGACTGACAGCGGCGTGCAAGAAGCCCAAGCAGGAATAGCTGGGAATCTGCTGGTCGTGTCTATCCTTCAGATTACTCAATTAGGACTGAAACGAATAATCAAATTCATTGTCATCTAGTAATCAACTAATCATTAAATGGAGTACACAGATTCCAAAACTGTACATTTTGCATTTAAGATGAAAAATCTTCTTTGTCTGAAAATATGTTCCACATGTTCAACTGGTTCAAATTCTGTAAAAAAAAAAAAAAAAATGCAAAAACACAAAATCTTAGCAAGTATTTTTTATTTTCTAGTGTATGTGGCACACAGGCACACCCACTAGAAGGAAACAAACGCACCCAGTTCCACTCTTTCATTCGATTGGCTGACAGGTTGCCAGGCAACGGTACTTCTGTGTTCCAAGCGAGCAGAAAATGATTCACAACAGAGTAAAGAGCGGAGATTTGATCCAAGCAGAGAAGTTTTGAGCGTGAGGAGAAAGGTTTGAGAGAGCAGAGTGAATATTTGAAAGAGAGCAGGAGTTTTGAGCACAAGTATTTACAAGTTTTGAGAAGAAAGACATGAAGTCCTGCTTTCAAACTTAAAATTTAAGCAAAAGTATTAAAATATTGAGAACAAAAGACATTAAATGTTGCTTTCAGATTGAAAATGTGAGTGCTCTCGAATTATGACAGAAAAATGTCCCCTAATCCTTGTTCCTTTTTATGCTTCTTTATACTTTAAAGTAAGTAATTTACAAATTACTTGTAAAAAATAAAGTTACTTTTTATAAAAACTGATCAGTTTTTATTCCAAAGTACATAAATATTATAAGGAAATCAGAAAACTGATGTTTTAAAGTCGACATTAGCATGATGTCATCGTTCTGAACCAGGGCTTCACCATCCAGCTCATTTTATTAAAGATTTCTAATTATTTCTTACCTCTTGTGGTTTTAATCAAAATCTCAGATATGATAATTAAAGTCTGTAGGAAACATATTTTTATGCAGAGAATGATTAAAGAGACAAAAGGTTAGAGGAGGTGAAGGACAAAGAGGACACCTTCAGACGATGCAATAACATCAAACTGGAAAACAAATGACAGTGCAAAGAGGAAGATCACAAAAACATCTATAGCATGTAGAAACAAATACAAACTTAGCCTGTGTAGTCATATTTTGATATTAATTATGAATCCTGAGATAATGTAATTTTCATGAGACATTTTTTATTAATCATCATCACAGTGGCTGCTCCTGGCACAAAGAGCGTATGAGAGAGAGAGGAAGAGGAGGAGGAGGAGGAGCGGCCATCGATCAGCAGAAACAACTTCAACTCTCCTGCAATTCTCTTCTGTTTGGAGAGCCAACCCACAACTCAGGACCAATGATTTCAGCCCAACACCTGCTCTGATGTCACCATGTTTATAAGACTTAACATTGGAAAAAGACAAAAGGTGAGATTAAAACATCACAGTGTGTGTGACGTCTCCATAAAATCCATATTTAGGGAAAACTCAAAATAAACAAAATCACTCAATAATGTTATAAGAACAGATTTAGATGTTATTGTGTGTGAAACAGTAAGAAAACAGAACCAGAACTCAGTGAAATGTGAAGCCAAGTTTAAATTTTAGAGCAATAATCGAAGATGTTTGCTTAATAAGAAGTCAACTTCCAAAAGTGTAGCCAAAACTTGTCTGGTCATCAAAACAGATAAAGATGACCCAAATTATTCATACACCTGAATAATTTTCAGATTAAAGGTTTCTTCTGAATGTTTTGAATGGTCCAGTCAAAGTCCTGATTTAATAAATATCTAATTGAGGCTGCATTCACACAGCAATAAAATGCAAATCTGCATTTTTTTGCCCAAATAAGACAAAACAATTATAAAATAAAAGCTCCAATATAATTCTAAGAAATATTTTTCAGAATAACATACATAATTTTCAACAACCCATTCTTAATAACACGAAGAAACACATGTGAATTATATATTTTAAAATTTTGTCTTACTTTTATTTAATTTTGAGACACCCTTTGCTCATTTCCAGCCAGATAGAACAGTCCATATTGAATGAAAATCATTTTAAATTTAAATCTTTGGCTCTAACTGCACTCTTTCAATGCTTTGTGTATTCTGGATTATCTGTGCCATTCATCAGGCCAGTTTCAAAAGGATCAGCTGCAAAAAACAACAAACAGAAAATGAACTAAATGGCCACAAAATGTAAGATGGCTCCATTTTATAATGCAATTCAAACAAAATCAAGACAGTGAAATTCTGAGGTTAAATGCAAATTGAAAATTGTTTTACGATCAGTTTCCAGATTTCCTATAGGACTCCAGCTGTGTGTCTTAAAGGTTTTTGATTGATAAGAAATGCAAAGATACGAGAAAATCCACAGCCTCAGTATTCAGTAAGTGGTCATCTCTAGAAATATCTCTGGGTGTAACATAAAACCACCAAGAATGAGGAAGATTAGAAAATGCAAAACAACAACAACGACGACTCAGTTCTGCTTTCAAGTTCACCCTGGATTCCCCCCAAGTAGATAATCTGCAGAGAATCCCCACTACGATCGATAAACCGGACCGATTATACTGCTGGGCTGTCACCTGAACTGAATGCATCGAGCCGAGCCGAGCGCTGCTGCTGCGCTGGCGGGGCGCGCAGAATGCAAAGCACTTATCTAATGGGGAGGCAACCTAATGCCTTTGATGTCAATAGGGCTTGACGTATTGATCGATGCAATACCACTTAATGCCATGGAGCCAAGGTTCAACGTGAAGATTCACTGCATGCCTCAGAGTTCAGCTGGGAGGATAGAGACTAAAACTGAGGGGGGAAAAAGACCAATTTGGTGGCATTTAAATAACTCAAAGTGGTCACTGCTACCCCAGCTACTAAGACTTCACAAAAAATTTAACTGCATTCAGTTATTTGAAGTGATACTTCCTTATCAGGATGTTCCGTGAATTATTTACTTCCAAACTAGCACTGATGCCTGTGAAAAACAAAACAAACTCTAGCAGAGTCAATATGGATAAAAACACATCAACTTCCACTCCTTCAACTGGCTAATATAATCACAGCGGCGCCTGATTCTTTCTAGGATTGGGAAATTATGGCGTCTCATTAGCAATAGCATCTTAAAAAGTTGCCCAAACCGTTAGCGTTTTAGCTACCATTAGCATTTTTGCCAAATTTAACTTATAAACTGCTGCTAGAAGGCTAGATGTATGCTAGCAGTAAGCTAATATCATTCATTTGACAGTGGCAAAGTGCTTAGTTGGCGCCAAGTCCAGCATAAGTTCAGTTGCCTAGCAACAATGATGGTGCCAAACACAAACTGGTAAAAAAAGATCTCAAAATCTTGCAGTTTTATTTTATGTAATTTATTTAACTTCTTTTAATAATAAAATTAATGGATTATTAACCAATTAATTATTAAAGCATTTTAACAACTTTATTAAGCTTTTTATTTTTGCTCTGCCAGTTTTTTAACATCTACTGCGTTGTCCGAAGATGAAATCAGTACAAAAATCTCTCCTAATCCGGAGAGATTAAAACACATTTATGTGTTCAATCTGGACTGTGAGGATGAAGCTCCTAAAAGTGGTCACTCCCAATGTGATAGCACTAATGCTAACATTAGCGTTCTACTTAATTTTAGCTTAAAAACAACAGTTTTAATACCATCAACATATACAAAGTTAACATTAGTCAGCATCCTAATGTTAGCATTTGCATGTTTTGAGTGATTTCAACTTGTGAAGGTGAATGCTAACAAACTGAGTGGAGTGGTCAACATGTTATTAGCACCTTAGCTAACATTATTTTAGCTTGTGGGGAGCTAAAATAAGAAATTGACCGTCAGACATACGGTTCATCGAAACCAAATGATCTTTTATATAATTTAATTTAAGATTGATAAAATTTTTAAACCCGCTAAGAGTCCAAACTTTTGTGTTTGTCTGTTTATTTGACACTAAATATATTATTTTTGGTGCATATTCAACTAAAGTGGGTTCTTTTCTCCAAAAACTGCTGTACTTATCTAAACGTTGAAACACCAAAGTACTACCGGTGAAAAGACGGCTGCAAGCACCTTTTTTTTGGAAATAGTTACTTGAACTAACCTGTAAACCCACCATAACTCAGGATTAAATAATTCTGTTCTCTACCAGTTATTTTGATGGTTTTTGAGCAAACTGGTTTTGCAACAGAACAATAATTGCAATGCCTAAAACAAAATGAAGGCTTTTGAGGTTCCTAGTCAAAGTCCTGACTTGGATCATATTGAGGTCCTGTGGAAAAACACAAAAAAGGCAGAGATAGTTTAATCTAAGGCAGGTAAATGTGACAAAATATGTAAAACCAGAAGAAATCTGTAGAGGCCATAAAAGGCACAACAGATACTGGAGCTCATAAGGAACGAGACAGAAATATAACAGGAGACCTAAACTGAAACTTTGCTGTATAACAAAGGTTTCACTTGAAAATTACAACTGGCTAGTTATGATCAGCTACCAAAACAAACTTCTGTCCTTTTACTTCTGCTATCTTGCAGGAAGTTTCTCCCAGAATCAACCCTGAAGCCACACAAACATGAGTGAGGTGGATAAAAGAATCTGCGCCGTCATCGGCTGCTTTCTTTCATCTCTCTCCTGATTATCTCAGTCTGTCAGAATATATCATTCATATAGCGCTCAAGCTTCAGTCCACATGACTGAGTTTCAATGTTTTCGCCGGTATTCCCCCTGAAACAGCTCGAGATTCTGCCAAGGTTCTGTCACACGGGGCTCTTTCTGCAGCGGCTGTAATCTGAATATCAAATTAAAAGGGAGACGGGAGAGCGAGTATGAAAGCAAAGCTTTGTCCTTTGAGAAATGAGAAAAGCTGAAAATGTTAATACGAAGCACATCTGAGAGTCAGCGTGACTAGCACATCGTCTTGGACAGAATCAATGGGGTCAGGCATCAATCATTTCTTGTTTTATCTTCTGAAGATACTCCATCTTCTCATCCAAACTGTCTTCTTTGATTTCGCTGACAGGTTTCCATTTGCATAAACGCCGAACACAAACAGCTTTGCAGCATCTGCAGAAAGGTATTGTTTTAAAATATGAGGACTACATGCTTGAGTGCTCACTACATCACTTTAATATCCACATAGGCAATGGCAGAAGTATACGACTGAGTGGTTGTGAAACCAGGATCATTAAAGGCCCTGCATTAAAGAAACAGTTTGCTTTGCAGCAGCTTCCCCTCCCACGTGATTACTGAATATTTCAGGCTTCTAGTAAGCCACATTTCATGGTGTGTAGTAGTCAGCAGCACCAGAGAAACCTACTGTAACATTTATCCTAATTTCATTCTGACACTTTTCATAGGCCGTATTTATCTTTCTGACATTCTTTGATAGTCTCACCATGACACATGTTCTTTTGATCAGCGGAGGGAAGGCCATGAGCCTTGGACGGCGATGAAGGGAGAAGGTCTGGCTGGAACTAGAGATTTAAAGGAGCTTGTTTCATCTGCAGCAGCGCAACTTTTAAGATGATGCTGATTGGGAAGCTTTTCGTGAAAATCGAAGCAGATTTGAGTGTTTGAGAATCACGAGGGATGCGATTATTTAGGAAAGAAAGCAGACAAAAGTAAGGGTGCTTTGACATCTGATGGTCTGGTAAATTCAGTTTGACTGGGGATCAAAATTGCTAAATATTTTTATGTCTTCAGCTGTTGAGGTTCACTTCACACGGCTAAGACGGCGTGTTAAGAGACAACAGAAAGAGCAGAAAATTTCTACATTTTGAGATTAATATCAGCAATTTTCTAGGAAATAACTTGGAGATTTCAGAATTTTAAAAGTTGAAAAGTTGCTAGGAATAAACTCAGAAATTTTTAGATTTATCTCAGAAAACGTCTGAGGAAACAACTTGGACATTTTAGAATTTGAAAAGTCAAATGTTTGCTAGAAAATACTCAAATTTACTAGGAAAAAAAATGGGAAGTTTCATAATTTTGTATGTCAAATATTTACCAGGGAAAAGCTCAGAAATTTTCAGATTAATCTCAAAAAATTTCTGAGGAAACAACTTGGAAATTTCAGAATTTGAAAAGTAGAAAATTTGCTAGAAATTTCTAAAAATTTTCAGATTAATCTTAGAATATTTCTGAGGAAAAAACTTGGAAATTTCATAACTTTAAGTTGAAAATTTGAAGATGAAATTTTGATTAAAAAAACCTAACATTTTTTAGATTCATCTGTTGTTAATTGTTTTCTTTGGATAACAACTTTGGAATTTGAAAAGTCAAAAATTTATTAGAAAAATTTTTAGAAATTTTGAGAAATAAGTTGAAAAAGTCAAAAGTGGACAATTTCCTCTTTTTATAGGCTACCCCTTCTCTCTAGCTGGTATGGTATTATCAAACCATAAACAGTTTGCACACTGTGCATGTATAAAGATAGAAAATCCTAAATTTACTTCACAATAATTGATTAGTTGAAACTTAAATAAATCTAGAAAGTAGAAAAAACTTCAGTCATTTGGGAAACCAAAAGGGGAACTGGAAGAAGCCGTGTTGGCAGGACGCAGCTTTACAAAGATTGCAGATTGGAAACTGGCCATAAAATCCCTGATAGGTGTATCTCCAGTTTTCCACTCAGTGGGAAATTACGGCATGTTGCTAATCCTTCCTGCAGACACAACCTGGTTAAGCGGCTGCTGTTCTTGGCTAAGAAGCTTCAGACGCTGGAGCTGGCAGGTCCAGACAGAACATATGTTTTCACTCCACTTAATATTGTTCAGTTATCTCACAATCATCTCATTTAGTTAGAAAAATGGCATATATTCAGATTCAATTTCTTTGGTTTGTAATTTTAAACATCGTTTTTTTTATTATTTTCTTTCAGGAGTTGAGGGCAAAACGAGTCGTGAAATGATCTTTGCTGATGCTGAGGCTCTTTTTGACATCTGCATCATTACAAGAACTAATTTTGACTATTTTACAAAAAAAAAATATATAAATACATTTTATAAACTTTAATATTGTTCTTCAAAATAAAAAAAATGTAAGACACTTTTTCAAATTACAGTAATTTTAAAACTAAGAATACTAACATTCTTGCTATATATTAAAATTCACTGCATGTCAGATTCACACAAAAAGTGGCTTTTATTTTAATCAACCCTTCTCTGATTTGAATGACGGAGTGCTAAGCCTATGACAATTTTAGTTTAATTATGTAAATAGTCATAATGATAGCAAATAGTGATGCAATTTTACCAGTAAAAACATTAAAATTACAAGAAAAACTTTATTACAACCTGTTGTGAGCACTTCAGTTCATGTGGTTCTTTCTGCTAAATAGTCACAATTGTTACAAAATCATTTCAACATTCAGCTACTTACAATAATTTGATGGAAATGTGAAGCATCTCTAGTAGATATTAAGTATTATTTGTAAACAATGCCAAAGTAAAACTTCACAAGATACTCAACATTCCTTATTTTAATGTTTTGTTATTTTTTGGTTTTGGAACTCAAAAAAATACAACTTTCTTTCTCTGAATAATAAAATTTATTATTTTAATATTAAATAAAAATATTAGTTTGGCCCAAATATTAAATTTTGATTTGAATTCAAAGTCCAAGCAAACAGATGCTTGTCACCCTGCCAGGGTGGGCCCCATGTGTGGAAAAGGAGGGCAGACTATATGGGTCCCACCTAGGCATGCTGGCTGGGAAGCTTGGAAACCCAAGAGGTGCATTTGAAAAATAAAAATAAAAATCCAAATATTCCAAAAATTATATCTTCAAAAAAAATGAATATTTGACTAATCAAATTTATTGGTTAATCAAACTAAGTGATCAATCAAATTAAATGATTAATTGAATTAAGCGATTAATTGAAAAAGCGATTAAGCAATTAATTGATTACTCTTTGATTAATCACCCAGCTCATTCTGTAAGCCATAATAGTAAAACTTAAACTACATCACTCTGTGACTCCAGAAGTATCTGTAGAGAAATCAATGAGTTTTTGAATTGAATTACTTCTTCCCAACGCGCTGCACCAGAGGAAAGGATTAAACTCGTTCTCCTAAAGCAAACCTTTTATTTTTATCTGATGCCTCACACATTGCAGGCGTCATGTCAGCCTTACCGTAAGTAAAACGGATCATTGAACCAAGAATTCAATGATCCCACATTTATCAGAGAAACGGCAAACTGCTGCCTCTGTAAGAGATTTGCAGGCGAAAGTCGTTTCCTGCGAAACCAGTGGGAAAACAAGAGAAAACAAAAAAATCCTGCCATCTCAAACTCCTCAGTGCCCGTGCAGCGAGCTGAGGGCTACATTTGATGAATTTGTTTACTTAAATCTCTATCATCACGGAGCATCATTATTTTCTCCTTGCATGCTCCAGCGCTAATGCGGTCTAAATGGGGCCTCTCCAAACAGAGCGTCGCATGAATATTCATCAGAAGCACATGGTCCTTTAAGGCTTCGCAGTTCGGCTGAGGTTGATAATTGGCCATGGAGAGGGAGCTTTGGATACGCGGAGGATGTGCCGGTGCAACTTTACACCAAATTCCAGCGGTGAGTCATGTGGTCGTACCATCTTGAGTCTTCCTGCACGCGCATTAATTACCCTCGGTTTTGTTTTTTTCTCCGACTCTCCATCTGGTGGGCAGCTTTTAGGGCAACATAAAGGAGCCATCGTGCTGAAAAATTAAAGCAGCCATTAAGGCTTTTGCTGTTGCACTAATGTGGCAGCCAAAAACAAGACCAGACTTGGAGAAAAATGCCACTCCTACGCTACACCTTGTTGCTACGGTTACACGTTAAATTAAATTGAACTGATCGAAGAAGAGCAAAGATCAGGGATGTGAATCTCAACTGGTAACAATTTTACTCCCTCTGGACTAGTGCTTTTTCTGTCCTACCATCACAAACATTTACAAAGTTCTCCTGTCAAGCAAGATGGAGAATCTGTTCAGGGCTGAGGCAATTAATTGAATTAATTGTGATTAATCGATTATTGAAGTAACTAATAACTAATTTAGCAATCAATTAATCGTTAACTGGAGTATAAAGACTAAAAATGGAAATTTGCTGAAAGAACAATATACTCAGAGCAGTAATTAAGCCAAAAACGTACAAAAAATATAAACATTTTGGAGATTGTGTGTACAGACTTTTGGACTGCGGAGGATTCTAACAACAGGTCCATTGATGTACTGGTTGTAACTGACCATTTTACACGGCTCGCTCAGGCCTTTCCTTGCCGTGACCAATATGCAAAACGAGTGGCGAGGCAGCTTTGGGATTCCCTGAGAGAATCCATTCTGACCAAAGCCCATCCTTTGAAAGTCAGCTCATAAGCGAACTGTTGAAAGTTGCTGGTGTGAGAAAATCCCATACGACCCCCTACCATCCAATGGGTAATGGCAGCGTGGAACGTTTCAACAGAACCCTGGGAAACATGATAAGAGCACTTACACCAGATGCAAAACAGAATTGGCCAAAACAACTTCAGACATTGACCTTCATGTACAACAGTCCATGAAACCACAGGCTATGCCCCTTTTTATCTGATGTTTGGGAGAGTGCCACGCCTCCCTGTTGATGTACTTTTCAAGAACATCCTCCAAGATCCTGAAATTGGTGGATATGACAAGTATGTACTGTCCCTGACTAAAGATCTTCAAGATGCAATGGCCATAGCTCAAAATCATGCTAACAAGGAACCAGATCGACAGGCTGGTCTCTACAATCGCCATACTAAAGGGAAATCTATTGGGGTCAGCGACCGTGTTATGGTATCAAACAAGCGTGAAAGAGGCAAACACAAAACTGCTGACCGCTGGCAGTCTACAGTGTACACTGCTGTGGGCATGAACCCTACAACTCACACATGCCAAATAAAACATCCCACCACCGGTCAAGTTCGAGTTGTGCATCGTAACCTCTTGATGCTAGTGAACTTCTTGCCTGTTGATACATCTGGTGAGCCTGTCGACTCTGCTGCCGTCACACCTGAAAGCTCTGACATTAACACTATTTCAGATGCTCTGGGATCAGTCATTCAGGAAAATGATTCAAAAATCAGAACACAAGAATGGGTCAGCTCCCTATCTGATAAGCCCCATGATGTTACCCCTGTGAATGGCTTTGTTGGAGATGTTGTCTCTGCAGCACAGGCAGACGAGGGATATCTGTTGGTCCCTAGTGAGATGGACTGTGACAATAATTCCTCAGATGCGTCAGTTGACACACAGAGTGTTTGTCCACACACTTCACTAGTTGCTCAGTCTGTTACTGACACTGAGCCTGACACTACTTACACAGTTAGAACCCGTGTTGGTAGAATAGTCAAGCCTGTCAATAGACTGATCCAGGTGATGACCAACATGGCTGCTAATGATGATGCTAGTCAGCTTTTTGACAGGGTTTCTAACTCAGTGTTTCAAATGTTCCAGCAAAGACATTTATAGTAATAGGTTATTTTCTAATCTGACTTTTCCTTGTCCTGAGTTTTGTTTTGTTTTTGTAGTGTATATTACCATTGTTGGTACAGGTCCAGGGTTAGGGACCTCTTTTAGTTTGGGCATGGATTATGTGGGATGTAGGCTGCATCCTGCTTCCAGGAGCTGGCAAGGAATAAGGCGCCATTTTCTTGCCACTTGATCCTTTGTAAAGGATACTATTTCAGTTGGACCTTGTATATTCATGACAGCTAATTCATGTGATTTATTTATTCATTTATTTATTTTCCGTTATGGTGATAATTCTACACTTTAATCATTTTGGTCAAAATTCAGCAAGTGTGGGTGTAACGGAGAGAGGAGCTTGTGTGTCTGTGTGAGTTTTGATCAAAATGATTGTAGGGTTGTATGTGTTTATGAGATTTTTGATCAATGCGTTTGTTTGGAGACACCTAGTGGTGTGATTAGTGACTGCATGCAACGGGTCCGTCAGGTGGAGGTAGGTGCGAGAGAGGCAGCTCTTCACTTCTTTTTTTACTTAGGGTCATATTTTTCTAGTTCAACAATTAACGAAGTACTGTAAGAATATTTAACATCTACAAATATAATTTGTAAAGTTTTTCTCGTGGTTGGGCTGGAAAATGTGACCCTATGAGTGGGAGCTGCGCCGGTTGGTGTTCGTGGCTGACCACTCAGTCACGGTGCTAACTGTCTTTTATTTTTCAGCCTGTCGGACCACTTGCCTGCAGTCAAAGCCACATTGTGAAGAGTTTTTATTCTGTATTGTACTAGGTGACCGACAACTAAATAAGAAGAGTTACACCGGCATCCTGCATGTTTTAGTTCTCTCCCTGGTTTAACACACCTGGATCAAATGATGGCTCATTAGGAGGCTTAAGGAGAACATTGACTTGCTGAGGAGGTTGTTACTACCACTAGGGAGAAAACTAAAACATGCAGGTCCCTCCAGGACCGACTTTGGGCACCCCTGACTTGTTGCATTAACACACTTATTTTATTTGTGTTTATTTAATGGAGACACTGCAAAATAGATTTTTTTTTCAACATTTTTGGATGCATTTGTAATGGAAACGCAGTAGAAAACTTCTGGATTCTTTTAAGCGCAGAAGATCCTTAAAATGTCGCTGTTCTAGTCTCCATTGTTTTCTCATCCCTCCATTTCCACCATTTATTTACTTCATCAAACTCAGACACATGCAAGCATGTAAGCGCGGAAAGAATACCAAAACAGTGCGACGTGGAAAAAAAAAGCCGCTCAAATGATGGCAATCAATCATTACAAACGTAGAGCCGCGCCGCTGAGAGATGTGAAATTGGACCTCTGCGCGCAGGGAAATCACCACAGGGGCCCGAATCGTACATCTAAAGACCGTCTAGATGAAGAGGGAGCGAGACGAGACGGGAACGCTTCAGAGGACAATTCTGCACTGCAGTATGGGAACTCTCAGATGCACGGCAATGTCACGAAACATCATCTGGACCGTGTGAAAACTTCTGACGTTGCCGTAGCGACGGGCTCCTTTGTGCATGTGTGTGTGTGTGCGTGTGTGTGTGTGTGTGTGTGTGTGTGTGTGTGTGTGTGTGTGTGTGAGAGAGAGAGAAAGGAGATCATTCTGCTGTGTTACAGGGCTGCCGCATCATCAGGTCCCAGTATTGGCATAATTTAGTCACTGTGATTCACGACTCCTGGGTCTGAATCGGCACATTGTGTATTCAAACGTCTCGACTTGTTAATGAAACACGTCACAGGAACCGTGCAGGAATACGTTCTCTGACCCCATTATTTATCATTATTATTATTATTATTATTGAGTCAAAGGTAACGTAGTGTGGAGTTATTCCTGCTACGAGTGATGAACTCTTCAAACGTTCATCACAATATCCTGAAACCACTCAGCATAGTTGCTTCTTCTGTTTGACCAAAAGGAAATCAGATTTAAAGAGGTACAGTGATGAGGTCACAGGTCGTGGCACATTTAGCATTCAAGATCCACATTTAAATAAAACATAAGAAGCCGTTTGAATAAACTGTAGTCAGCTGAGCCACACATTTCTACTGAAAAGCAGCACATGAAACAGACGCTGCCAAAATGAGCAGCAAAGGAGGAAGTGGTGAAGAACACGCTTCCTTCGTTTCAGGCGGTAATAAATCAACCGTCACATTGCCTTTAATGCTGCTTTTGGTCCTGAATGCTGAAAAGCTTTACTGTAATTATGACATTTTGTACAAGTAGGGATAGAAGTGCAGAAAAACGTGTTTTCACAGAACAGAAACAAAAATTGAACCACGTAATATGGCCCATACTTTCCAGAACTTAGACAATTCTGTACAGTAATTTAATGCTGCTTCCTTTAATATACCGGTTACTTTTTAGAGCCTTAGAGGAAATAACTGGCTACTTTCCTGGAACTTTCCTGGAATTTGCTGGTCAGTATCTGTTAATCTACCCGTTACTTTCATGAGACTTAATGGTTACTTTCCTGGAACTTTACTTGCTACTTTTCAGAGCATTTGTGGAAATAATTGGCTTTTATTCTGGAACTTTCTTGAGGCCTAATGGTTATTTTCCATAACTTTAATGTGCTTTCCATAACTTTCTTAGAACTGTAACAGAACTTACGGGTTACTTCCTAAGAACTTTTGTAAAATTGGCTGGTTACATTTCTAACTCTCCCCAGACTTAATGGTGACTTACTGGAACTTTAAAACTGCAGTAGGCAAATTTTATAAGAATGTACTTTTATATATTTGTTGAAACTGTAATTAAGTCCTGACACGCTACTATAAAATAGATGTTTTGTGGGAAAAAAAATCCTCCTCCCAGTCGTCCTACTGCCACTTACATAACTATACCACTCTGAGTAAGAAACAACCAATCAGATCCAGGAGAAAGGTCTTACAAGTGTCAATCATGCTCATGCACTCGCTGCTTGCACCGCTTCTACCATTCAGCATGTACCACCATTCAAAATTATTATTGTGGGTGCTGCAGCTGTGCTACTAGTGGAAAAACAACCAAACGTTACAGGAAAACTTCCAATTTCTTGAGTTCTGCATGAGAGAGTAACCTGTACGATGTGTTTGTCCTATTTTTAGACAGGTCACAGTTTTCTCAGAACTACCTACTGCAGTTTTATTGTGTCATGTGTTGACTGGGAAGTTTCCCCAAATTCACAAGGTGTTTATATTTTTCAGTACTTGCCAGGAGAAAAGTACAGCACGATATCAAGTGCAAGAAACCAACGTCTCAGTTTAAACATCACAGATTCTGGATTGCAACAACTCACCAATTAGTTTGAATTTGTTAATCAAGGTTCTTCTAAAGTTGACTGCAACAAGAGACTCTGAGTATTTGGAGCAAAACTATTCTTAGTTGGGTTTGAAAGCAAATAAACCTTTAGTGAATGAGAGCAGTGTAGCTGCTTTTAGAACCACCATAAGCAGCAAAAACTCCCAGTAGTCATGACTTTATTAGTCTCTCTCATCACTGCTGGGCAGTTTTTGACCAGTGTAGGGATTTCTGGAAGAAAATATAACAAGAAGTTCTTTAGCTTCATTTAGCTGAAGAATTGAACCTCAACACCAAACACAACTGACATGTCTACATCTTGACGCATTTTCTGTGGGACCTGGTTTTACAAACCAGTGAGCTGTGACCCATCCTAAAGTAATAGACCATGCTCCAGGGTTAAAATGCCATACTAACCTTTCGACTGTTCGCAGAGGGACACATTAGGACTCTATTTAAAGCATGGTGTGAGGCGGAAAGGGAATGCAGCAGAGGCAGTAACAAATTGGCTGCATGAGAAAAGCAAAAATAGTGAGGCTACGCCAGACCTGTCAGGAAATGGCACCATTTATTTCCAGCCAAAAGTGCAAAATACACAGAGAGCTGAAATATGCACCCACTCCTCCAAACATGGACGTAAAGTCCTGGACTGTTACAAAGGTAAAGCTGTCTTGGATGCGTGCATTAATTAGAAAAACTAACGTATCTATCATCATAGCTTTGTGGATGATTGGCACAGTGCAATTCAGGCATCAAACATGTAAGAAAAGGAGGGGAAAAGACATCTCCCCTGCAATAACAGGGGAGATGTCGCATTTTTAAAATGTCAAAACACTGCCGCTGCTGCTGCGAAGCACAATATGCATAGTGCTGCATTTAAGTGTACATTTAAGGTGAGAGGGAAAGGACACTGTGGCCTAGTTCTTTTCCCTCTTAGCAGTTCTGCCTCGAGGAAAGCGCAGGACACATCATGTTCTGGCCCAGATACACCTGACTTCTGTTTGTTCTTGCAGGTATTTAGGACAGAAGTGTATCTTCAGTTCCTGAGTCATGTCCACATTCACATGATGCATCAACTCCAATCAAGTTTTTTCTTTTTTTCTACACCTATCTGACTAGAAATTGAATTTGACACGTCTCTTTCAACACCTGTAAGCAGCAGAGGGAGGATGTGTTTATAGACTTTTGCTTTATGACTAGAAGCAGGATTGTTTGCATACGCACTCCAACCCCCTCAGGGGAAAACTATCAATACAGGGGCAGCTGAAAGGGAGGAGTTTCTGTCAGATTTAATAGGGATGCATTTTACTGGACATTCAGTCTGGATTATTACAAGAATGACAATAGGAATCTAAATGCAGCAGGTTGGTCAGTATGCTGATGCATCCCTTAACACTGCCTTCAAACCTCAGTAAAAAAATCCAACAGGTTCTTGGAGAAATCAGCAAATTCCCCTGAGCTTATAATGGAGCATACTCGGATTGTTTCAACCTTGCAAATATTCTCCTTGTTAACATGATTGCGGTTCATCATTACTTTGGCAGCACATCTAGGTTCTGGGTAAACGGTAGCATCAGAGCTAGTTTTCCAAGATGTGTAGACCACAAGCTCAAGCCAAGCTGCAACAACAACAACAACAAAAAACTCACTAAGTAGCTGGATTACACAATCCACAACTTAAAAATCAATAAAGGTGCACTCACACCAGTCCTGTTTAGTCCACTTTAATCTAACTCTAGTTTGTTTGCCAAGAAAGTTCAGTTTGTTTGGGGAGGCATGAATGGACAACCAAAATCTGGTTCACCTACTAACCTACGTCTTGGCTCAGCTGAAGCGAACTCTGGTGCAGTTTGAACGCAGATTAAATGCCAAGTGGACTGGAAACCACTCCAAAAGCAGGAAGTAGGCTACAGCGCAAGGCATTTTGGGTAAATATATCCAAAATAAATACACAAGTCTGGCACCAGCAGGAGAAATAGCTCGTTTTTTGTTGTTGTTGTTTTTTATTTTTTATCTTTTGTCTTTTACAAAAGACAAAAGATAAATCTTACAACCACAAAAATCTAACACTACTCCATTTTTTTACATTCTGTGAAGAAGAACGTTGCGCTCAGTGTCTTCTTCAGAGGTTTTCGTGTCGTTTCCTTCAGTGGTTCTTGGTGCAGTGCCCTCACAGGCGAGGAGGGGAAGAGGATTTTCAAAAGATTTGGTTAGTTTGACAAAGTGCAGAGTGAAAGCAAACCAAAAAAACTGAAAATGTAACAAATGTTGCACCTTTGGTCCCCTATCGAACTGAGTCTATCAGGTGTGAAAACACCAGAATGCTTTGATAAATGCTGCCCAGCAGCAGTTTCCAAACAATTCATTTTTAGTCCTGATGAAAGACTCCTGTGACCCTGAATA
This sequence comes from Poecilia latipinna, assembly GCF_001443285.1. NCBI lineage: Eukaryota > Metazoa > Chordata > Actinopteri > Cyprinodontiformes > Poeciliidae > Poecilia > Poecilia latipinna. The sequence continues at coordinate 146,474 of NW_015112889.1, forward strand.
TTGGCTAAAAACACTACAAATCCAATTAATTGAACCATAAAGAGGAGATATAGGGAAGACTGTAGATGTTAGCTGTAATGCCGAGACAGTTTGCAGTGTGTGCATTGATGCGTATTAATGTATGTTCGGTGTTTGAACTAATAAAATAGGCAGCGATAGGCATTTTATCAGTATGTGTGAGTCTTAATAAAACCACTTGGCTTGAAAGATTCAAGTCCAGAAGGTTGCCTCTTTGTGCCGCTGAATGACAGTGATGATAATAATGTTCAGTGCTGCATCTTATTGACATTAATTAGATCTAATTAGCCTTTGGTTTGAAAAACAACTGTGAGTAAGAAAGACATCTGATTTCTGACCAGCAGCTTGTAAACTTGGGTTTAGGCGCTCTGATCTTCTCCCTCACCCTGATTTCTCTGATTAGCCATGTTAGTGTTGCGTGCATGTGAAAAATAGCGAGTGACAAACCCTCTGGCTGCTCAAGAGATCTCAGAGCATCACATGAGGTCCTCTAGCGAAGAGGGGGGTGGCATTCGTACATCAAAGTGGCTGACCGTCCTGTCATGTCCACTTGCAGTCACACAGAGAACAGTTGCTGGCCTATTGCATCTCGGTTATGCACGGTCGGGAAACTTTAGCATGAGAGCAGCTCTAAATCTGTTACTTATGCTCTCAGCTCTGACTGCAGCACATTAAGATGAATACAAATCATGGCACAGCAGAGGGAAGTGCTGAGTCAAACCGTGTCAAAGCAGCTAACTAGGTTGTGAATCAGGCACAAAAGCTCATGCATGAGATCGTGCTTCAAAGCGCTCTGTGATAAAACAACTCTCCCTCTTCCAGCCACTTGTCTGAGCTGATCCAGGAGTAATGAAATTTTCTACAAGTTCTGTTTGTTGGATTTATTTGGTTTTCCACAGATTGCAATATCAAATGTCAAATCAAGACTGACGGACGCTTCAGAAAAAGTCTGAGAGGCTGAACTTTAGTATCTGTGTCTTCACTTTAAAGAGCTCATCAGTCCAAATTCACTTTGTCTCACTAGATCTGGACTTGCAGCAACTCACCTGTTAGTCTAGACCAGGGGAGTCAAACTCATTTTCGTTTTGGGCCAAATCGAGATCATGAATGCTCTTAAAGGGCCGGTTGTGCCAGAAAGTAAGAAACCTGTTCAGAAAATGTTAAAATATCAATTCTTAAAATCAGATATAATTGAACATCTTTTCAGTCCCTCCAGGATTTCACAATTGTTTTGTGAGTTTGGCAATAAAAATCAAAGTATATTTGAACTTATTTATGTTGTTAAATGCGACTTTTTATTGCTCTCTGTATTGATTATGGATTACAATCTAGCATCAAATAAGGCTGAGGCAGCTGTTTAGTACAAGTAAGAAAGTTTTTGAGAAAAAATTGCAATAAACTCCCAATTAGTTCATAAAAAGTGTGGGGATTTGTTGATTTTCCATGAAATTCCATGATAATTCGCAAGAAACTGGAAGGACTGATTGATATAATTTGGCAGTAAACAGATAAAAACTGAATTGATTTGATTGATTAATAAATATTTAAGCACAATTAGTGTTTAGTCTAGAATTTAGAGGGGCACATAAAAAGCCGAATTTTGCCTACGGGCCTCGAGTTTGACACATGTGGTCTAGACCATCCTAACACATCATTCTGCAATCATCTGAATCTTTCCATTGAAGCACAAGATGTAGATTTGAGGCTGAAAAGTAAACGGCAAAGGTGAATTATAAAAGACGGAAAGGATGAATATTTCTGTCTGTCCTTGGAACACAGTTTGTGTTTGTGGGCTGCATCTGTAGTCTGTAGTGGAAATAAATTAAAAACTCAAGAGGCAGAGCAGCAATAACAGAAGAAGTTTAGGTAACGGAAATTAATCCTTTAACTAAAAAAAGATTTTGTGCAGGAACAGAAAGAGTGCTGTTCTCTATTAACACGCTGGAATAATTCTGCTATTAAAACAACGCGGAGACAGTGAGGTTATCTGCCAAGAGCTTTTAATTGGTTTCTATGGGAAATGATGTCTTAGTGGGGTGTTAAGGTGGGGAAATCCAGGGTTTTGTCTGCCACCAGCGCACAGAGGCCTCCCCACTCCTCCTCTTCCTCACAGAGGCAGATCCAGCGTTATGAACTGGATTCCAAACTACAGAGAGTTTCCCATCAGTCAGCCTGTCGCGCGGCTCTGGCTGTCTTTGTAATCTGCGATCCTCCTCGTTTGCTGCGGGGATGCCTGAGCGCAGTGAAGATGTGCTTACAGTCTCATTCAGGTTCCCCCACAGGAGCCGGGCTGAGGAAAACTGCCGTCACGAACTGGCTCGAAATAAGAAGCTGAAGGAGTCGATATGTTGCTCCATCAACTGAATGTCAAACTAACTACTGCTGCAAGGTTTTGTTTTCAAAGTCACAAAGAGAAGCATGTTCTTTGATTTAGTTTTATTTTCTATCTGCAGGTCAGAAAAGAGCCAATGAGGAAATGCATTCCCCTCTCTGCACCAAAGTTTTTATAGCTTTGCTACTTTAATTTTCAATTATATTTTAGTTTGAATATTTTTTGAAAAAAATGTTTCATTTTAGTTTTGTTTCTACTAGTTTCAGTTTTAGTCTTTGTTTTTGTAATGCGAGTTACATGCCATGGGTAAGACAGAGGGTAAGTTTTAAAAATAGTTTTAATGCAACTATTGCAAAATGGTCACAACTTTTAAGAAAATTTGTTAATTTGGTGTAAATAAATGATAACACACACTAGGCAAAAACCTTACCTGCAAAGCAGATCTTGTGCAAGCTTTTCAAGTTTTAACCAAGTTTAGTTATTAGTTTCAGTTATTGATTTAGTCTTTTTTGTAATGCCAGTTCCACACTAGGGCCAAGATAGAACAAACCATAAAAATACACAAAAAACTGTCACTTTTTTCAAGGAAATTTGTTAACTTGGCGCAAATGAAGGACTATACATACCAGGCAAGTGTAAAATATATAAATCAGAGTAAATTAAAAAAAAATTAGCAAACACAATAACTTCACCTGCAAAGCAGCTTCTCAAGTGAACTTTAAGGTTTGTGTAATTTTTCCGCCATAATAATTTGTTTTATCTTACTCCACTGCAAGCTACTGCTTTTATCTAAAACACAGTTACATGAATTGGACTGTGATGATTTCTCTTGATTTTCACTGACATGACAAGAAAAAAACAATAACTGTAAACTGGACCACATACTGATGGGACACACAAGCAAACACTACAAACGTTTTCTCTATAAATACATTTAATTTCAGTTATCGTTGTGAGCAGTCAGGTAGACTTCCTTTTCTTGCAAAGTGTTATTTTTATTTCTAGTTTTGTTATCTCGTTCGTTTTCATTGATGATAATAACCTTGCTCTAAATGGACACACGTCTCAACAAGCGAGAGCGACCTTTCCTCCAACTATCACCTGCATCACGCTGAGCTCATCGCTTTGAAGACTCCTTCGCTGCTACAGCTGTCACCGCCTGAAGCAAACTGGGTTACATAACCCCGGAGAGGTGGACAAAGCCGGCACGCGTGGCTACGGGCAGAGCTTTTATGAGACAACATAAGAAGCGGTGTAGGAACTTCGGTCGGGACTGAAGAAGAGGGAACAAAGGAGAGAAAAGAGAACCTCACGACAGATAAAAAAGAAAAACTTCCTTTTTAAAACAATGTTCCAGGAGAACACAGCCATTGTAGTGACAAGTTAAAATGGTTGCTGTCAGCAGGAACAGCAGGTGCAGTCAGGCAGTAGGAAAAAAAAAACAACAACACAGTATGAGAATCATAGCCAGTCCGTCAATCCGAACAGACAAGAAACCAACAGGACACCTGCTAAAGCAGAAAACCAAGCTCCAGTTCTCTGAGTTTATGTTTTTCCTTACAATCTATTACTCTGTTGTGTTTGAAATGTATATCTCTCTGCTGATTGGCAGCAGGTAGATTTTCTTTGCCTCCATGAACAGGATTAAATTGACAGTGGTTATTGCAGATTTGTAGATTTACTCGAAGTGGGGAAGTATTTTGGTGCCATTTTTAAACACCTGCGGGTTTCAATATGTATACCCAAGTATTTCTGGTCCAGTTTCTAGTGTAAATATCTTGATATGCTTGAAATTAAACAAAACTAGCTTAAAAGTAGCGATCAAGCAAGAAATTGGAGCATGTTTTATGTTAAAAATAATAAAAAAGTTCGAGTTTCACTGGCACCGTTACCTAGCAACGGCAGCCAAGCCCAGCCGGTCACCTAGCAACCAAGTTTTAGTTCCACTGGTAGATTACTTCACTTATGGTAAAAAAGTAATTACAAGTGAAATAATCTGCCAGTGGAAGTAATACTTTATCATCAATATTAAGGAATTATTTTCTTAAAATATCTTGCTGAAAAGTTACTTGTTAGTTTTTTTTTATTTCAACAGTACAATATTTGCACTAGAAACTAAACCAATTTAATTGGTAAGATTTTGTGTTTTTGCAATCTGTCCCTCTAGATAAAGTTTAGTAACAATACATTTCACTGATTTCACAAATTTGTAAATTGATCGTAAGGACAAGAAAATGAACTAGTTTAAATGAATCCATAGAATCTGTTGTTTATTATTGAGACAATTTTTTTTTTGACCTTCTGGACCTGACTGTGGTCACAATTGCTGATTGTGGATCAGCAGTTGCGGTTGGATCAGGAGGCTGGATCAGTTAAATGTAATTGCCCAGAGTTATTCTCGGTTGGTATCGCCCAGATACTAAAACATGGGATCAAAATGTTGCCAGGACAGTTTTCCTCCATCCTGCGTTACAGCAGCTCTGTAGCTAGCGGCAGGCAGGAAGCTGCACTGAATCAACATACAGTGACAAAGATGAAAGAAAGGGAGTGCCTGAGCAGTAATCAGACATCCATCTCTGCGTCTATCTTTATCCTCAACCAAATCTGCTTTCAGAGGCTCAGACTTTCAATCGCTGATGGGAGAAGCAGCAAGACACACATTCAGACATCCAGGCACGCGCACCATCAAACGCCTACACACCAAATAAGAAGTTTACCGTCCACAGAAGTGCAAATTTGCCTTTGGCTTGACACGAATGATCAAATGGATACAGAGAGATAATAGAAAACACAGACCACACAAACGCCGGCGTCAAGCATACACTTAGAATTTCCTCGGATCAGAAATAACAAGTTTGAGCTCATTTTCAATTAAAGTCGACATTTGTCGATTCCTCACACTCTGCTGAGAACTGCTACTTATTCACATCATGTGTGCTTATTTCAAATAAGGCAGGAGGAGAGGAGATTTCGTTGGTCATGAGTCTGGAGGATAATTGTTAAACTCAGCTGCCGGTCAGTCATGAGGGACCGTTTATCACATCACCCCAGATATTTATCACTTCCTCCACAGGTGGGATTCTGGTCACTAACAGGGAGGTCAGAGGTCACAGTTAGGATGTGAAAGATAACAGAATTCTGAAGCATGTTATTAGTTATAGCTTTTTTTACTTCAGTTAGAAGTTAATTTTGCTCATCTGACACGAGCATTTTGTTCTTGTCAGATTAACAAACTGCACCAGGATCAGTAAGCCAATAGCATAAGGATGGATGGATGGATGGATGGATGGATGGATGGATGGATGGATGGATGGATGGAGGATGGATGGATGGATGGAAAGTGGATGTATGGGTGGATGGATGGATGGATGGTTGGAAGATGGATGGAGGATGGATGGATGGATGGATGGATGGATGGAAGGATGGACGGACGGATGAATGGACGGATGATGATAGATGGATGTATGGATGGACAGAGGGATGGAAAGTGGATGTATGGGTGGATGAATGGATGGATGGAAAGTGGATGTATGGATGGATGGATGGATGGATGGATGGATGGATGGATGGAAAGTGGATGTATGGGTGGATGGATGGATGGATGGATGGATGGATGGATGGATGGAAAGTGGATGTATGGGTGGATGGATGGAGGGATGAACAGAAACAGTTTTTCTGATCATGTGATCAAACTCTAATTTCCCAATCAGAGCTCCAATCTTCCCACTGGACTCTCTCCAATCATTAGAACCCAATGGAGCAGACCCAGTCCAACCCACAGCACCGTGGGTCCAAGTGAGCCTGGGACGGACGGCAGCCGAGACACAACCAGAACCTGGAGCTGGGTCAGAGCAGCTGCCTTTCCTCTGCTAATCACCGCCATCAGCCAGGAGGAGCTCAGGCGCCTGGCAGCTGACCCGGTCTGGCAGCTGACCCGGTCTGGCAGCTGACCCGGACATCAACCTGACCAAATATCACCAGGCCAACAAGCCAGCCAGCCGGGTGGGGAAGCTGTTTCAGGGAGACGTGACATCCAGCGTGGGTAAGTCGGCCCGGTTCGCTCCAGCTCTTATCAGCTCCAAGCAGCTCTTTGAACAGCGAGCCGGGTGAAAGCGAAGCGAGGCGGTAAACCGTGCTCAAGGTGATCACACACATTAGACTCACAGAGTGGCTGAGCAGGGGACTGTTTTCATTGTTGCACACGCTGTAGACCACATTCCAGCAGCACAATTACATCAAACACACTTTTGCACCATGGAGCAGATCCAACCTCAATCTATATGCATAATGATAGTGATTAAAGTAACAGCAGTGATTAAGATAATAATGGAGCTTGTGATTCATGAGTGGCATCAGCCTGAGTAATGTTTGAAAATAAAGCTAACCTCCTTGTTTCCTCGAGATTTCTGAGCTTTACATCATGGTGTAACGTTATTCACTCGTCAAAAACAGTGTTGCTTTAATTCTTTCACACATGTTTGAGGAATCATTTAATCTCCGTGGGAACCATTCGGGTGTGCAATACGCCTGGTTGGACTTAGCCCCGCCTTCGAGGCGCAGCACTTCCTCAGAGCTGCAGCAATTAGCAAACACCTGGTGCTCAATGTGATCACCTTGATTATATGAGCTAATTCTCAGTGAAACACTGGTAAAAACGTTGCCAAAACGTTAATAGAGGAGCCATGTTGTGATTACTTCCTAAAGATGGAGTTTCAGAAAGAGAAGAAGTTTTAAAGAGACAGAAGCCCAATTTCAAGACATTAAATTACAAAGTGAATTTTCTTTTAAAGGGGCAGGTGTTATGTGTTATCCAGGCACATAGTCCAATTTTATTGCACAATAAAGTAACTATGTTAACTCTAATTGTAAAAAAAAAAAAAAAGTTATATGTAATTAAATACGACTTAAAATAAATTTGACTTCATAATTTAGTCCCTTGAAATTGGGCCTCTGTTTCTTTAAAAGCTCCTGCTGTTTCTGAAACTCCACCTTCAGGAAGTTGTCAAACACGGTTCCACTACTAACCCTTTAACAACATTTTTACCTGCGATGCAATGAGAGGTAACTCCTATAATGAGCTCAGCAGATGTGCAGTTCCACCAGGTGTTTGCTAATTGCTGCTGGCTAGTTTGAAGGAAATGAGTGGGGTAATCGCAGGGTATGAGTGCTCTGTGAGGTGGAAGCTCTGAAGCTTCAAAACTGCAGATGAAACTAGCATCTTGAAGGCAGAGCTAGGTCCTACCCAACGTTTTGGACAGGTGAATGTTTGCCATGGAGACTAAATGATTCCTCAAACATGCATGAAAGAATCAAGGCAACACCTTGACATAATAACATGATGTAAAAATCAAAAAAGTTGATTTTACATAACCCTGCCCCTTTAAGTCATATTTGATATACACAGCATTTTTGTAGCAACTGAAGTTACTTGATTTTGGTGTAAAATGGCTCTATGTGACTGGAAAACACACAATGCTGCCCCTCTAATCATCCAGAATCAGCGACACCATAAAGATCCCAGATTCAGCTTTGATCATCTGCAGCATGGAGGAGAGCACTTAAAGCTGGAGGGCCACTCCTTCTTGCCTCCCCTCTCTGCGTCTACTTGCCTTGACAGCAGACTGCCTGACCCGTGGAGCTGGACAATTTCCCTTCAAGGCCGCTGACAGAACTGCTGTAGACCTAATTGGGTTATCCTTGCACGAGGGTGCACAGAGACACAAACATATGACCGGATCCCTGCTGTGATACGACCTCATTTATCCGAGTTTTTGCCTCTGCAGCCATGGCTTTTTTTTTTTAGTTCATCTCAGAGATACAGCAAAGTTGAGCTTATTGGGTGCACAGCTGAGCCTGTCGCAATAAGAAATGAATCAATTAATCACACGGAAAATTAAAATGAGTTTGATAATTTACATTTTAATGACTCATATTTTTGTTTTCAGAGACTTTGTAATCCACTTTGTTTTTTGTTTCGGTTGGTTGATATTATTTTAGATTGTTAAAATATCTCCCAGCATTATGATGCCCTTAATCATGCATTACTTGAAAATGGTTTCAAACAACAATATTAACATTTATCACAATAATTAGTGGGGCAATTTATCATCCAGCAAAGTTTGTTATCATTACAGGCCTATTTGCTATCCAGTATGTAGTGTTTTTTTTCTTTGCTTCTTTACAAAAGTCCTCCCTGCCACTTTTGCCTGTTTTCCCTGTCTAAGCTGAATTATTATTTTTATATTATAACATGTATTATTGTTAAATTACAATATCATCGTCTATTGTAGTCATTTCTGGGACAATATAACTGTGTTACCTTCTGCTAGGTCTGGACGATTAATCAGTTTTATTAACTAATCAAAGTTTTTTTTGTTTTTGAATTTTTATTTTTTATTTTTTTACCAATGCATTTCTTGTGTTTCCAAAGTTCAGAGTGATGTCAGCCCATCTGGAGCCTCCATCTTGTTTTCCAAAGTCTTGGACTTTGAATTCAAATAGATACCAAGTAAGGAAGATTGAAATAAAAGCAAGTTTTTGAAAATATTTACTGTCATTTATCATTTTCAGATTTTATTTTTAAGCCATATTGCCCAGGTCTAATTTTTATTATTATGAAAATGCAGTATATATAAAACATAGCTTAAAACAAATTTGACTTTGCATCATCGCCATATCTGACACCTTGAATTGGCCTCCGTCTCTTAAGAAGCTCCTCCTCTTTCCAACACTCCATGCACAACAATGCCATTTACAGTCATTCTTAAGAGCATTGTAGTTCATATGATGAGCTCAGCAGACATGCACTTCAACCAGATATTTGCTAACTGCTGCTGCCACTAGTCTGGAGGAGCTGAGTGGGAGACGGATGACGCTCTGTGCGGCAGAAACTCCAAGGCGGAGATTTGTGAAACATTATGGTTGCCACCAGAGATTAAAGGATTTCTCAAACATTCATAGAAGAGTCAAAGCAACGCTCCAGGGAATAGCATTATAACATGATTTGAAGCTAAAAACAAAAGTCAGTTTACATTATACCTCACTGGACCATTTTAAAGATGCACTGATCTGCCTTTTTACTGGCCAACAAATAAATTAGAGGTTTCTTTAAGTACCAATCTGATATGTGCAAATATTGGTTTCATTTTGCAACTGAATGCAACAAATGTTGATTATAAAATGAAGAAATTGTCCAACGTGTTCCTTGACAGAGGTAGTAGTTTGGAGTCTGTGTAGCAAAGCATTAATCTTTAAAATAAATTCAAGTTTTATAAACTTTTCATTGTTTCTTTTTAAAGCAAGAGATGCATTGATTGGGCTTTTACTCAACTGAAACTAATTTCCAGTTATCTTTTGTCGATTGAGGTTTTCTATATCACAAACAAACTTAAAAAGCAGGTAAGAAACAAAATTTTAAAGATAAAGAAAGTAAAGATAAAAAAAATGTACTGCTAATGGTTTGTTAGAGGTACATTGGAAATTTAAATTAAAATGTGTTAGGGAGGGACAATGCACACTAATTAACATTTCTGTAAACGCACCAGAATTAGCCAAAAGGTTATTTTTCATCAGTCGTCTCTGGACAATGAGAGATTTGTCTTGCTAAAACAAAGGTTATATAAAGTAAGTTTAAAATGACACACAAATACTATAAATCCAATCAGGATAAACAGTAAATACAAAACAAAGAAAGCAACAACATAATTATCAAGTAAATTTTGGATTTATACTTGAACTTCTTAGAGTTAAATAGTGACATAAGCTTGGATCCATAAGACAGGTTAATGTAATTTCATCATTTTCCAATGGATTCTGTCTTTCTCCATTTCTTAGGACTTTTATTCTTTCCGAATCAGAATCGTTCGCTGTTTGAATCTGCAGGTCAGAAATCAGTGCCGGAAACAAAAAGCCCGATTGGTGCATCAATCCAGAGTTAGGTCAGGGTTTCTCATGCTGCTAATTTAAAAACACCAACCCAACCTCTGCTGATTAATATCTCAGATTATTTTGATGCTGTTTGTTGTGATGTATGTAACAGGTCTATCTTGTAACTCATATGAGTTATGTACAAATAAATGATTAATAATAACAGTAATTACCTCTGCTGGTTAAAAGATGCACTTAAATCGTACATGTTTAACATTTCTTGCACATTCACTCAAACCGCTGTTTTACTTAATTATATCCACCATTAGGACTCTTATTCTGGCCTAATCGACTTGCTTATTGTCTTCTCTGATTGGAAAAGCTGCATGAGAACGACGCTTTAAGAAACTTTCTATTCTCATAAAGTGGTCAAACTAGAAAAGTAATGTTACTTTCCGTCTAAAATGGGTTATATAACTGGTAGGAATACAAAAGGAAGCTGGACTTTACGCCTCCAACAATTTTACCAAGACACAGGAAAAAGTCCAACAGCAAATGTGCTCAGTTTTTAACACTTACTCACAGCTCAGTTTGGGCTTCAAATGCATTTCTCAGTTAATTATGTAAATGACTCCTTCAACTTAATCAGTGTTTGTACTTTTCCCAGCGCTTACCATCTTCCTTCTCGTCGAACACTGGTCTCTTTGAAGAACTGTTGGCTCCCATCCTCTTCTTCCACTTGCCCCAGTGAAACATTGATGCTCAGATTGCATTCCTCGCCTCTTGGAGAGAAACTACAGCTTAGCGTTGGACACCCTCCTCCTTAAAAAAACAGGCAGCCGAGCATTTCACCAGACTCCGTTTGGTTTGGGGGATGTTTTCTTTCTATCTGTCCGTGTTCCCCTGTTTTCAGCCGACAATCTGAAGCAGCGCGAGTAAATGAGGATAATGATGGCAAAAGTAATTTCGGATGAGATGACGGGAAGTGAAGCGAGCGGATTTTGTGGACGTGTTGGGATCTGACAGTGTTCTGTAAGTTGGAGCTGGATGTTCAAACAGTGACTCGATGTTTGTAGCGCTCAGCTGTCTTCCGCAGACAGACCAATACGCTTCCAGCTCATCGATGCTGCCGCGAGTGGAAGCTGCGTTAAGCTGCAAATAAAGACCGGAAGCAGAGGCAATTTGCTTAAGAAAATAAAAGTCGCTGCGCCAGGAACGCTTTCGGACCTTTTTATTTGGAAAACAACGCTTATAAAAATAGATTATTGTGTATTTTTACAAGGAAATAAATAAAGTGTATTTTGTTACGGTTTATTACTTTATAATTTTTAATTTCTAATTTAGTATGATTATTTCTAGGAGGGGTACTGTACTAGCAATATCCTTCAAATATTGCTGTTATTTTATTTATTTTAAACTGTTGCACTCATCACTGAAATTTCATAACAGTGATTATTATGATTGATATTATTATTGCCACTATTACTATAATTTTGTGTAATTGTATTACATTTAAATTTCAATAAATTTTACTATAATTATAATTTTTGTTAATTATATTTATTTTATTAATATCCATTTATTGTTAGTGAAGGGCAACTTCATAACGTATTATTTACAATTTGATTGATTTGCACTTACAATTGTTGATATCATCATTATTAAAATAATACTGGGTTTATTTAAAATGTATTTTTTATTTCTTTCAGAACAACTATAACTTGTTTTTAAGCTTATTTATTTGATATGGTGTTGAACTTATTTTAAACTTAAACACACATTATTTTCATTAGATTATTTTTAGCATAGCTTTAGTCTATTGTTTATTAAAACGGTGTCATTTTTTTATTTACAATTTCAGTGTATTTCACTTATTATTTATTTATTTATGTATTATTATTATTATTATTATTATTATTATTATTATTATTATTATTATTATTAAACTTTGTGAGCAGTCAAGTCCTTTATTTAAAGATAACCGGAAGCTACATGTTACTATTCTGGTTAACTTGACCATCATTTGCCACTGCTGGTTTAGTTACTGGGTGTGCACCATGCACACGCCAGAGTGCCAGAGTACTACTCTAGGCAGATTCAGCTCCAGCAAAAGGGGACGCCCACTTAATAATGACATTCATTGTCGTTATTATTATTACCAAAATCTAATTCAGATAAATGGTTTGGTATAATTTCAAATGCCACATTTAATGCATTTAATGAAGCACAATGTGTTATGTTGGTTAGTTTTGATTTACAGATTTTGTACATTTTTGTCCCATTGATCGTCAGTGCAAGTACAATAGTGAATATATATTATTAAAAACAAATAATTGTAATTAGTTTATGATCAAATTTGGTCATACTTAGAAAATCCATCTGTTTTTTCTTTCCAGTGCAAACCTGCCACTCACAATATGGTGGACTAGTTAATATTTCATTTCTACTAACGGAGCCAAATCATGGTCTGTTCTTTTCTCCCCACTGTCCCTGATCTCAGCATTTCAAGTTAAGCTCCTTCCATCCCGGACTGTTACTATTTACGGCAGTTTATTCCACCGGCTGACTGTGAAGGAACGCACCCATGAGAAGTCGGTGTGCCTGCCACACGTAGCACATAAAACAACCAACCCTCTGTTTAAAGCCATGTGCAGCCTCTAGGAACAAAGACAGAGAGCACAGGTGGGCTTTAACGCGATGTAAGGTGTTAACTGGTGCTGGCCTTCATCAGAGCAGTGAATTAATATTTGACAATCCGATTAGAATATGGATGGGTGGAGCCGGAGTACTGAAAAAAAGACCAGAAGGTTATTAATTTACACGTTGGGTTTATTTGTTGATGTTGCTCTCCAGATAATGTCACATTCCATTTTAGAGGACATTTGAATTGGATAACTTTTATTTTTTTTCTCTCTTTATTCAAACTATAATGTAGTAACCTGGGGGGTTTAAATTGGGTTTTCATTTAGAATTGTCTAGTGGAACCTTCAAGAATTAAAAGTGCAGTCGTTAAATATGTGATAATTTAAATACAGTTGTTAAGCAATATCTTAATAAATGTAGCAGTAGCAATTTAATATTAATAAAAAATATTAAATAAATAAATATGAGTGGAACAATTAACATTTAAATTGCAGTGTATTGTAAGCCTGGCGGGCCACCAGGCTTTACTTGCGCACCCACCAGGCTAAGCATTGTTTATTTATTTTAGTTTTTTTTTTTTTTTCAATGATTGCTTTTTTCAAAGACTTTATAGTTGATGTTTACGTATTAATCTTCAAGTCTCCCAAAAACACGTAATTATCAAATTATATTTTCAAATTTCCTGTCAACTTTAAACATTTTTTTAACCCAAAAACAATGTGGACGAAGGAAGTTTACTGTCTTCTTGAAAGTAACCTTTCAGCAAGATGTAGGAGCTTGTTTTATGTAAATAAAACCTTAATATTGATGAAAAAGTGTTATTTCATTGACAGATTATTTCACTTATTTTACAAGTCAAAACAGCCAATGGAAGAAGTTCTTCTTTCCCAATTTTAAGAAATTGTTTACTTAAAACAAGTTCTTACAGATTGCTGAAAGGTTATTTGTAAGTTAATTTTGTCTTATTTCAAGTGTATAAAGATATATGCGTTAAAAACTAGACTAAAAATACTTAGTAAGATATGTTTTTCCCGTGTTTTATTTGGCCCTTTTGGCCCTCCGTAGAACTCATAGTGACTGCTGTTGTTGTTGTTACTCTTGTTGCTATGGTTACAGTTTGAATCTTGGGAGACTCCGTTAAAAGTTAGCTTACTTTTAAAATGAGTACAAAACGTTTTGGTTTAAGTATTTAGGGTTTTTTTTTTATGTCGTTGGAGTTTAGTAACTGGGAAAGCAGGGGACGCTTTCTGACATTTATTCAGCCGGTAGTTGTCCAGTTTTAGCTAAAGCGGATACAGTTAGCTTCTTACGTAAAATCACTACTCATGGGTTAAATGCCGCAAGAAAAAATGATGTTCGAAACCGAGTTGGTCCAGAATGACCTTAACTGGACTTCTTCAATGGCTGTCTTTGACAAAGACATACAGGGACGCTTTGTCTTCGGAGACAATGATATGAACTTAGAGAGGAAATTCAGCCTGCCTGAGAAGACCGAGCCAGAGGATGAGCCCACTCCCACAGACACGCTAAGCCTGAAGGGATCCAATCTCACTTATGTTCCTGACAGTGTGCTGAAAAACAGCCTGCTCACGGTCAGTCCAGTACACAGCAGCAGCAGGTGTATGCTCGGCTTCATGTTGCCTCTTTATTTAACAGGATTCCCGTTGTTCCTCAGCGTCTGTGCCTGCAAGAAAATAGGATTTCCAGCATTTCTGGATCATTGTTCTCCAGCTTGCCCCAGCTGCAGTGGCTGGACCTCAGAAAGAACCTCATTACGTCCCTTCCTGTTGAAATTGGCTCACACAGGTCAGGTCCTATTGCATTTATTGTATTTAAATCGGCCAATCTTTAGCAAAAGTATTGTACACTGCACATCTGGTCGCCTTATAACACATGCCCATCAGAAAGTAAATTAGTTCTCCCATTTATCAATAGCGGAGGTTTACATTTCTATTCTTGTGTGCGTTGGAGATCACAGTTAAAATCAAAGTTTTTGTTTTTAGAAATCACTGCATTTCTATGTTGTTTAATCCGCAGGCTTTTCAGCTTGTAACCTCCCCAAAATAGAGCCACACCTGGTGACTCTCCCATAATACATGTAAAATTATTTCATAAATACACAGAGTGACATAATTATATGCATCTTTAAAGTGGCATTTTATTATTGAATTTCATATTTTAAAGGTTTAACTCATTACCGTATGTTCCAGATTGTCTTTAGTCAGAGGCTTCTTCAAATTTGCCGTAATACAGACAGTTGCAGCTCTTTGAATTACTATGAGTTACTGCAACATTTAATTTTCCTTTGAGATCAGTAAAATGTTTTTGCATGAATTGAATAAGTTGCACTATTTGTTGCATTTATTTAGAAATTGTCAAACGTCAGGTCGTCCATCTTGATGATATGATTTGGTGATGTACTAATATTGTATTAAGTCAAATAACACACATTTCAACAACAAGGCAGTACAAAGTGGTTTAAACCATTAAAACATCAGATAGAAAGAAGCAATAAACACTACATTTTGTCAAATCCTATCAAGAAGATATGCATTAAATATGTTGATCAGTGTTCCATTTATTGTTAATAAAAGGCAACTCATAAGAGCTGAGATTTAGCCTGGATTTAAATCAACTCAGTGTTATATTGCTTTGATGTTTTCTGGAAGTTTGTTCCAGATTAGAATAACATAAAAAAATGAATGCTACTTCTCCATGTTTGGTTCTGGTACTGGTGCAGAGTAGATCTAAGCCAGAAGACCTGAGTGTTTGAAACAACAACTTTAAACTGGGGTGGTGAGCTCTATCTTCCTGGTTTTAGTCAGAATGCCAGCATCAGCATTCTGGATCAGCTGCAGTTGGAGGACTGATTTTGTTATTCAGACCTATAAAAACAGGATGAATGGATGAATTTCTCTTTTTGCATAGAATTGCAGGGTCGTTAGTCCTTTAATCCTGAAAATGTTCTTCAGGTGATAAAAGGCTGACTTTGTAACTTTCTTTATGTGTTTCTGAAGGTTGAAGTCTGAGTCTGTCACCACGCCCAGATTTCAGATCTAATCACTAATTTCTAGCTGTAATAACTGAAGCTGTGTGCTGATTCTAGATTGTTGCTCTTTAGATCGAAACATAATTACTTACAGCTTGACGATTATTTTTTGATACCAGCTGTGTGGTGAAATTGGACTAAAAAATAAACTCAAATGAACGTTTCTATCTTGTGTAGAGGAGAGTCATTGCTTTCAGCCATCTCATAACCTGTCATTCTGATCATGCAGGTGTCTAACACATCTTCTACTTGAGGCCAATCCCATCACAGAGCTTCCAGCAGAACTCGGTGAGCTCAGTTCACTCACATGAATTAGTGAGCAATGTTTCACTCTTTGAGACGCAAGGTTTCTCCTTTGTTTCATCACTGCCTCCTGTCTCAAACACACCAGTCACATTCAGTAAACAGATAGTGGCAACATGAAAAATAACAAAAGATTAAAATGAGGAATGTTGAGCATCTTTTGAAGTTATACTTTGGTGTCAGTTTTAAAGAAAAGGAAAAACTTAATGATTTAACACACGAGCATCACATTATCATCAGCAGCAGAACTAAAACGATTGATCAAGTGAAAAACACCCAGACTGATCTGCTCATGTCAGATCTTGATAACCCTAAAAAGCTTTTATTTCTCATTAAAATAACTTTTTCTCATAAAATTAAAGCATCTTTCTGGTAAAATTGTGTCTTTATTCTGCTGATATAATCACATTACTTTTGTAGTTAAACAAGAAATTTCTATATCTTGGCACTGCTTCTCCCTTGTACAACTCAGAAAAGGGATGATTGAAATGAAAGCCATGTTTTGAAAATATGTTTTTTTTTTGTGATTTCTTTTTTAGAAAAAAAATCGATTAAATCACAGATCGGATCTGGTATGAAAAAAAATTAGATTTTGATTTTAATCCATATACAGATTAAAAAACCCACTTTTTGAAAATATATTTTGTTTATAATTCCTTTTTCAGAGACAAAATAAAATGTTTGATTTAAAACAGAAAAAAATTGTGATTTTGTTTTTAAGCTATACTAAGAATTTAAAACAAAAAATTTGACTTTATTTTCAAACTATATAAAGAAATAAAAGCCACTTTTCAAAAATATTTCCTGTTTGTAAATTCTTTTTCAGATAAAATCAAATTGACTAAAAAAAAACCTGACAAAAACCTTATTAAAATTGGATCTGATCTGAAAAATATCATAGATTTTATTTTTAAGCCGTGTCACCCAGCTCTAACACCTGTCTTGTTGTACCACTGAAAGCTGCTACAGCAAACATCCCTTCCCTTTGTTTTGTAGGCAATGTGATTACACTGAGAGGCCTGAGCCTGAGGGACTGCCCCATTCATTTTCCTCCAAAAGAGGTTTTGCAACAGGGATGCTACACCATCTTGCAGCACCTGAGGACCGTTCTGGCAGAGAGGGAAGTCAGCGAGAGGAGGAGCCTTGCAGGTGAATCAAAGGCACCTTAACGGTCCTCGTTCTTCCTAACCATCTGCTCTTTGTCAAAGATAGGACGACTGGGAACAAAAATAGCTCCTTGCCCTGGTACCACTTTGCTGGCGTGACTTGTGTTCCCTTGGAGACAGCTTGTGCCACTCGCCTCACTCCCTCTCCTATTTTTTTTTGTCCTCCTCACTGCTCCAGCTTCCAGCTCTGTAATATTTTTAGCCGGGTGGAAAATGATCGATTACCAGTGGGCTCTAAACAGGAGCTCTCTGCTGTCTGGAGGTAATCACCGTCAGAAGCCCTAGACAGCCCTCCACAGGAGATGCAGCTGATGCACAGTGAGCAAAGCCAGAGTCCTGATCCGATCATTCCTCTCCCCGTTTACAAGGTTATTAACGGAGGCAGAGCTCCGGTCTTCGGAGAGAAAGCTCTTTTTATTCACTGTTGCAGCCTCACAGTGTCAGTCTATAAACATCGCAGCCTTTATTTACACACTCTTCAACCTTTTTTCGGTGTCACAAACCCTGTTTTGGTGGTTTAAAGAAGCATTTATTCAATATAGGAATGCAAGTTATCCTTAATGAGTTAATCTAAAGTAATTTGATAGCATCAAATATTGATAAGCGGCCATTTTCTTCTTCTTGTATCAATAAGGTCGTAACCTTTCCATAACAAAATCTTATATTTATCTTAATATGCTGAATTTAAAAAGAAAATTCTCCAAGGAGTCCTACATCAGGTCTGTGAGACTATTTGCTGAAAACAACTGAGAAGTCAAATTAAAACCCAAGTCTTTCGCAGCAGAGGAAGAAGGAGAGGCACAAAGTCTCATTGGATATGAGTGTGAAAGCTGTGTTAGATGCATTTTGTATGTGCAAAATAGGTGAGTAATGACTTAAATAATACCAGCTTGTGAAAATATGCCTTCAGGAAAATGCTTAAAAGTAGATATTAGCATAAAAATGTGCTGTAAATGTAAATACCGCAGTTACTGCAGCACATGTTCATTGGAATTTACACACATAAAATCAAGCATAACTACCTTCACTTGTTGAGCTTTGATTGGACTATTAATAAGTGCCGTTATGACAACAAAAGGAATGTTTACAACCAGTTTACTTCATACAGACGAACATGTGAAAGTTGCTGTCGGTCACAGTTTCAGTCAACTGGACATGAGGTCGGACGCAGGACTTGATCCGTCTCTGTCCTTATTCCAGACTCCGTTTGGGTTTTGAAAATGTCATAAATTGTATTCCGCCCTCTACATGCTCTGGGTAATGCCTGTCGGGATTGCATGTTCCCCACTGACAACGCTGGACCATGATTTCTTGTTATTTTCCTTGAAACCTCAATGACCACAGTGTGTTAGCAATGTTAACGGAAGTTTAGTTCCTCCAGATAAAGGCTGTGTACTTCCATACAAATTGCGACCACCGATTGGTCAGATGCTGACAAACCCTCTAGAATGATGGACAGGTAGCATCATGTATCAGAGGGCCCCGCTTCAGGATGACCAGCGGGCCCCCCTGCTGGATGGCGGCCAAACTACAAAACTACAAGAAGGTCTAAGCGGGTTTTAGTTAATCGATGGGAACTAATTGTAATCTAATATACCATTATTTGTGTGCAACCCTAATTCATTTTAACCTGCCTGTTGTGTTGTTCCTTGCTGTCACTAGAAGTGTTTTGAACTCTTGCAGCCATCGTGTGCTCCGAGAACACACTCATAGCCGCCATGTTTGTTTCTTTGCCAGCTGAGAACGAGCTCCAGCTGGTGAAGCTGCCAGACTCCAGTGTGGATGGATCAGCAGACGAGGACGGGCTGCTGAGGTTCAAGGAGCTCAAATACGAGTTGATGTTGCTGGAAAAAGCAGAGATGTCCTTGGTACCATACACCAGCCGGAGGTCTCTGCTTCGCCCTTTGGACGAAATGTGGGTTTAAGTGTATGAATGGGATCCGATAGGAAGTAAAATGATATTCAGCATGTCACACATATATTTATACCCCATAAACTTATTATAATGTCATGTTTCATCAATGGGGTGAACCAAGTTATGTCTTAAGAGATATTCAGCAATGCGGTGACTTACTGAGTCTAAATGATGGTCCATCTTTGGGTTTTGGATTATTTCTGCTGTGCAACAACAGTATGAGGTGATTCATTCTGCAGATTGAAAGACTCATCTTTCTATCTGAAAGATACATTCTTTCTATCTCTGCGGAAGAAATAAGATTTTAGACCAATTGTGTCCACACCTATTGCTCTAAGGGTCAAAAGTGGCAAATTTAAACTACTGGACTCAAGAGTCGTTAAATTCAAAGTACAAAACAAAAGTTTTTTTTTTTACTTGCTGAACAATAAACACAAGTTTAATGAAATCTGTATAACACTAAGGATCCAAAACATTAAAAGGGCTCTTGACTTGTTGCCTTGTTAAAAGAAAAACAGACAATTTCCCAATTTTGGGGGTCATCAATTTTCTATTTTGTTTGTCATATTTGAACAATTCTTGAGTTGTGGTCCAAGGCCAAACAAAAATGGACACGCCTGTTTCAGCAATATTTAGAGAAATATCTGCAGAGTTTTGCACACGTTTGAAGTGAAAACATATCTAGTGAGAGATGTATGAATAGAACATTAACTACAGCAAAAGCAAAACGTTTACAGAAATAAAAGTGATCTTCAAAATTACAGCAAATCTACAGCAGAATGACTGAAGAAAAAAGAATCAAGGCTTTGAAATCCCCCAAGTCACCCAGACTGAAATGCTTAAGCTAAAAGGGGACATCTTGTTCCAGCTTCTTTTGTGTTCAGCAGGTCCGCAAGTCCACATATTCAGCAAATAACCAGAAATCATTTAAATTTTCCACATACTTACCTTCTAACACAGCGCTTGTGTTATTTGTTATGCAGTCACAGCATGGAGCAGCTGAATCTGTTGTTACTGCAGAAAACTGTAATTCTGAAGGACTGCATGTGGGAAGGAGATACCTAGCCACTTCTTTTCAGTGACATTCTCCGTAGAATGTCAAGTAGAAATAATGCTGTTTTCTCACCGAGGCTTTGAGGAGTGATGGGAATAAAAGCATTTTCTTTTGTTTTTTCAGGAAAGCTTCTTCTACCCAGGTCGTTCCCGAGCTTCAAGTTTCCGGCTCTCAGTACGGGAAGAAGGCAGAAGCAGCTGCGCGGAGAGAGGAGGAGAGAAGGTGGGCTGATTTTTAGCTCCTGCTAACTCACATGTCCTTTAGACTTTATATTTTAACTTTTACATTTCACAGAAAAACCATTTAACTTGAGTAAAATCATTAAAATACTGCTTTGTTCTGTGACTCTGCTGCAGAGAGGCTTCTCTAAAGCTCCATAAACAAGCCAAAGGAAAAGCAAAACAGAAAAAGAGACAGGTATATGTGGGACACAGCTACTCTATTTTCACCTGGTAACCACCAGGGGGCGCTGGTCGTCCATCTATATCACAGTGAATGTTTAATGCAGTAAGCCAACTAGAATCTATCCAGATACAGCAAGGATGCAGAGACATTCTAACAGTTAAAAAAAGATTTCTTACATTTTTAAATTTTAATATCAGATAAAGATAATCTCTGTAAATACAAAATGCAGTTTTTAAAAATTAAGGGAAAGGGAAAGGAACAACCTATCCCTCTGTGAAAAAACAGGTACCCCCCTAAAGTAGGGCTGGCCGATTAATCAAATGTTTGGTTTTTGAAGTTTTAATTCTGGATTTTTTTCTCACCAATGCGCCCCTTTGGCTTCTATAGATCAGAGTGAAGTTAGCCAGGAACTACCATGTTGTTACAAACTAGAGAGTATGGAAAAAGCAAAGTAGCACTACAACATCACACTACTACCACCATGTTTTAACATTTTGGAGTCTAAAGGCACTTTTGGATTCTGTTCTGGGTCGTTTTCTGACTCCCTGGATGAATTGTTGATGCAGTTTTGGAATAATTTAGACTCTTCTATAACTAAATTGTATTTTCAGACTCAACTATCGCCACAGCCGCTGTAACACAGACAGCTACAGGAGATCCTTTCCTCCCTCTCAACAGAAACCTAATCACTGTCTGTGTTTAAATAGCTTTGTAATCCTTTCACAGACATCTATCAGTGAATAGATAGATGTCTGTGAATTTCTGTTTGATCTGGGCATGATGAGATCATTGGACCTACTCTATGTTGTCAGAGAGGTTCTATTAGAGTAATTTCCTTATCCTAAAGGACTGGATTTAACTCATGAAATTGAACTTGGTCTTCAAAAAAAAGCGGATAACTTCTCTTTGTATTTACTCAGGTGTGATACCAAAATGCATTTGATGATGACCTATAAACCTGACAAAAGAAATCAGTAAGAGGGTGTAGTCTTTTCACAATACTGCAGTTGGATGTTTTTCAACCATATTTCAGCACTTACTGCGGAAAATTAACTCTTCTTATTTGGCACATATTCAAACATACCTAAAAAGAAGTGAGAAATAAAAAGGCCGAAATGAATTTGAATTATGTATTGCAGTAAGTCTGTCATGTTGTTGCTTTCAGGCTGCAACTTAGGGCGTCCTGCAATAGCTCCTTTATGCAATAAAAATCAAAATAATGTGCTGTGAGACACATAGAGCTTCTCGCTACGTTACAGGAAGTGGATTCAAAGTGGCATCTAGAGGGACCTTCACAGGAGCCGAAGTTGTGCTTGTCCACAGAGAGGGAAGAGGACAGGTAAAGTGGAGAAAAGTAGCACAGATCCCCAAGAGATGCAGAAATATTAGGATAGGAGCCAGGTGTGTGTGGGTTAGTAATAAATCAGAATATTCAGCAGGAAGTCATAATTTAGTGTCATTGTGCTGATCACTATGCTGCACAGGACATTAGGACTCTTCATGTAGAAGTTGATCATTGGCTGGGTCTTTATACAACTAATGAAAAAATGGTAGGTAGAAATATAAACTTATTTGATTCTGCACCCTTTCTTTTATGTCTTACTTTACACATTATTCTGTATTTGGAGAATAGAAAAAAAATGAAATAAAACAAAAAACAGAACAATTTCTTCCACAAGAGAGATGACACACCAAAGCCGTTTCTGTCAAACATATATCCACCAAAAACAGTCTCTACTAACAACATCCATCCTCCATCATATTAACCATTTAAAATTGATTTACTGTATCTTATTATAAATTGAGTTACATTTTTTACATTGTTTTTAGCAGAGTTTTCATGTGGATGAAATGCCATAATGCTTAAAAATGCATTTGTTTTCCCAGATATGCAGCTACATGTGGACTAGACCTACTTCTCTGAAAAGCAGCTGTTTTTTTCTGTTTTCTGTGAAAGAATCAGTCACAGTTTCTGCACTTTCACTCTACTGTCCACCACCTATAGTGCAAAACCTCTGACCATTAAAATCCTCTCTTCTGATAACCAGGTTTGACCTTTCTGGCACCTATAGATCAGCTCGGGAGCTGGAGCGAAACATCCGTACTCGTGTTAAGCGGCTGCAGGAGAGACACAGGAATACCAGGAGCACTGTGAACCAGGAGATGTCAGCGACATTGGAGGACGTGGCAGAGGTCAGCACCGAGAATCTACAGAAACCCATCTGTATTGAACTCAGATATCATTGATTTCATCTTTTTTGTTTTTAACTTTTTTTCCCATCTGACCAACAGATCAGGAGGTTACAAGCACGACTTCTTGAAAGAAAAGGTCAGCGAAGGAATTTTGAAAACCCTTTCAGTCCAGACTCCTGGCCGAGACTCCTCTTCAAGTGACTTGGACCACTGACTGTTTACACCATGTTTTGAGTTTTAGGAATCAAAACATCCTCCAGACGACTTAAAAAGACGATTCCATCATTAGTGGCCAAAATGCAGACATTTTAAAAATAAACATATCAAGTCTAATTGTTTTTTTTATACTGGATGTTTGCAACACAACTGCTCCATTTTACACTTTAGGTATGGTTAACATTCACAGATCTGTTTGAAATCAATTCAAAAACATGCCTGGAGTGTTGCCTTGATTCTTTCATGCATGTTTGAGAAATCATTTAATCTCCATGGCAGCTGTTTGGAGCTGTGCAAAACGACTGGGTGGACCTAGCGCCGCCTTCAAGAAGCTAATTGATTGATTCTTTCATGCATGTTTGAGAAATCATTTAATCTCCATGGCAGCTGTTTGGAGCTGTGCAAAACGACTGGGTGGACCTAGCGCCGCCTTCAAGAAGCTAATTTCAACCGCAGTTTCCAAGCTTCCACCTCACAGAGCACCCATACCCTGCAACTCCCCCACTCAGCTCCTTCAGACTAGCCAGCAGCAATTAGCAAACACCTGGAGGAACTGGGGATCTGGTGAGGCCATTATCCAAGCTACTTCTCAATGAAATGTTGGTAAAAACGTTGTTAAAGGGTTAATAGAAGAGCCATGTTGAGATGACTTCCTGAAGGCAGAGTTTCAGAAAGAGCACGAGTTTTTAAAGAGACAGAGACCCAATTTCAAGGTGTTAAATTACGATGTCAAATTTATCTTGAGTTATATTTGATATATATGCTAACTTAAGATAAAATAGTTACTTGATTAAGCTATAAAATGGGACTATGTGTCTGAAAAACACATAATATTGCCCCTTTAAAGAAATTCAGATATTTGCTCAGTACAAATGTTATACTTTTCCAGACTTTTGTAGACTCTAATTTGGGGACTTGTGAGACAAAAGTGGAACTTTTTATATGTCCCAATACATCTGACATTAAAATACACCATCAGTTCAGGAAAATAGAATCATGCCAGCAGTCAAACACAGTGGTGGTAGAGGCATGGTCTGGGAATGAGGGGATTTTTCAGGACCAGAACAACAACTCACAACTTCACCAGTAACACTTTTTTAGTGTATTTATTGTCACAGTTACAGTTTTTCAGTATTTTTCTGTGTGCTGTGGAGCCAAGAATCAACATTTCATTGCCAAAATCACTGTTGTGTCTTTGTCCAATGACAATAAAGTAAATCTAAGAAAGTCCAGTCAAATGATCAGTTCATGACTCAACACACTTGGGTTTATGTAACAGGATACTAGCAAGTCCACCTCTGATTAACTCAAAAAAAAAAGAAGAAAAAGACAGTGTAGGAGTGACTAGCCAATGTCTGGACATAAATCTTACTCAGATGCTGGGACATGACCTTAAAAGGACCCAGAAAATGCCTGGTAGCACAGAAATAAACAGCCTGACCCAAAAAAAAGCACCACCAAATATAAAAATAAAACGGGTCACACACCCTAATATTTAATGGGACCGCCTTTGATTTTGATTAGAACACACATTTGCTGTGGCATTGTTTCGATAAGCTTCTGAAATGTCACATTGTTTATTTCCATCCAGTGATGCATTAATTTTTCACCAAGATTTTGTATTAAAGATGGGAGAGATCAACCATTGAGAGATCAACCATTGTGGTAGAAGATAAATCTGAGCTCATCGGATCACACAACTTTCTTACATTTCTCTAACGTCTAATCTTTATGCGCCTTAGCAAATTGTAGTCTTTATCTCCAGTTGGCCTCTCTGATCTGTGGTTTTCTTATGGTTACACATCTGTTCAATCTGAGTTCCTTTCACATTGCTAGTGATGAAAATGCTCTCATTTTCACTGTTACACATTGAACTGAGTTCTGCTGTTGATTTTCTTTGATGTTACCAACCATGATCATTCAGGGGTTTTCCCCCCTCAAAACAATGATTTCCTTCTATTCTTACAGCTTTTAATAATGCATTAAACAGTTCTCAACCCAATTTTTTATGCAATCTTCTTATATGCCAATGATTTGACTCTTTTTAAACAGAGAAGCATTTTTTTCCCACAATCACAGGATGTCTTTCCACCTGGTTGTTTAATGAAATGAGAAGCTGCTCATTACGTCATCTGGGGTTAAATAACTTTGTTGCCAGCTGAAAGATATTCGCCCAGGCAGTAATTATCCATACCTATTTGCTCAGTTAAATTACTTTGCTTTGTTTTTTTTGGCCAGTGTGTAACATTAGAACACCACAACAGATTTTTAATTACATGTTTCTGATAGTGACTGAGTTGGTAAATGATATATTTAATTAAACTGAGCTAAAGAAAATAAGTTCACTTCTTACTCCCCTTCAAACAGATTAATGCTTATTATTACATTCTCGGTTATGTATGTTTTCTCTTGTCTTACTAGTTATTTGTTTTTTTTGTTCTTTAAACCTGCTTTAAATAATTAAAAAAATAAACATATTTTACTAGCTATTTCTGGGAGATATATCTAAAAGCTTTGTGGAATCAAAAAATAAAGACAACTACTTTTTCTTTGTACTTCTGTTTTCCTCTGCACTTCTCCACTGTAAACCTTGCAATTGTTAGTGTAAGTAAAGGTCATTTCAGAAGGTTGATAAAAAATAACCTTTCGATTGCAACATAAGATTAATATATTTACAATTTATTTGATTTGAAGCATAAATATTCTATGGATTTAAAAATCCTGAAGCTGTTTTTTTCTGAAAACAACACATTCTGTTCTATTGAGAAATTGTAAACATTTTAAAATAATTTTTTATTCGTTGTACATTTCTTAGTAGCGCAAACATTTTATAGATATTTCTTGATCTACTTGCAAAGTTGCCATTATTCTCTCAGCATGGGCAGCAGGGTGAGGTGAGCAGTAATGAACGGCATCAAACAGAGTGAGGCAGAGAAAAAGGCCAGGCCTCGTCTTGGGGAGATTTTTTTGCTCCTGTAGCACACAGAGCGTGATGTCAGCGGTGGCAGCGCTGTTGTAATGGACTTGGTGGGGGTGATGGCGTCATTTTCTGCCTTAGCGTAGCCTCCTGCTCTCGATAGCGAAGGGGGAGACGGATCGTAGGCCGACGCGACCGTGGCTCCCTTGGCCGGGAGCGAGTACCGCGGAGCCGGACAGAGCACCCCGGGAAACATGGAGGCTGCGGACGAGGAGCTGCGGGCCGGCTCTCGGGTACCTGTCACTATCGATCATGTTGTTAACGACACGCTGGTGGTGACGCTGACCTACCGAGAAAGGAGCTACACGGGGATATTACTCGAGTCCAACAAAAAGTGAGTAATTTTATGGACTTTTTAATTTTTACCAGAAATTATTCTCTGCCATAGCGTGCTAACGGCTATCTGAAATGCTAGCTCCTTAGCTTTGTAGCAGCTAACTGGGCCCTCAGAAAAAAGACATGGGTTATTGTAGCTGACAGGGGAGCTAACGGCTAACTTTGGTGGCTAATCATAAACTGACATTTGACTTTACGTTATAAAACGGCAGAATATCAGTTTTCCGTTGTGAAAACACTGATCTCATTTTATAAGATTAGAGAGTGCAGTGATTGATAACTTATATTGTGCAGCAGCTACTGTTTCTGAATTCATCAATAGCTTATTGTTAGCCTTATCAAATGCTGAAGAAGCTCAAAGAAACTGAATAAAAGCAGTTCGGTGAATCAGACAGTGATGTGTTTATCCACACACATTGATTAAAATGACTTTTCTGCTGTGCCGTTTAAAATAATCAAAAGTATTTCTGTTAATTTGAGGTACATCCCAGGGACCTCTAGTTCATAAGAATCATGGAAAATTACAAATTTAATGGATTATTTGTCATGTTTGGCTGTTTGACTTCATCCAACTTGTAATAATCAGTGACCCTAGTTCTGTTTGGCATTGAAGGCCCTTCTCTGATTATAAGCACAGTCCTGCTCAAGTATAAGAAAAATAAAGGGGTCAAGACTATTGTGACATTATTATTATCTAATTATTTCATGTTTTTGTTTACTTCAACTGTCAGCTCTGTGTTGCGCACCTTAAAAGCTGATGGCTTACACTATTTATAGCCTAGCAGAATCAAAATCTGACCAGCTTTGGCCCTTCTTTATGCAACAGCTCAAGCTGCTCTGAGAACAAACTACTTAAATGAGGGGAAAAGAAGGCCTTGAAATAACCCGAAATAGACCTCTATTCCAGGCCTCGACAAAAACCAAATCTGACTCCTTCTTCCTTTTTGGCTTAGGGAAAATCATTTCCTCTCATTGTTTTTCTCTGCTTTTTAAAGATATCCTTGTGTATTCGTATCATTCAAACTAATCTCCACTATCTAGTTGCTGTATGCCAAGTGAAGTGCCAGCAGCTTTAGTGAATCACTGCTCGTCATATTGTGCGTCCTTGTGCTATGTTTAACAAGCACGGCCTGTTCCCTGTAACAGGCAGCACCGTTCGTGCGCTGTCAGTCGCAGTGGAGGTTAATATTTGGCAGCTTTGGGGCACGTATAGAAAGGTTTGAGAGGAACAAACATCGCCAGGAGACTATAACCCACCGAGCCATGCCAGCTCCTTCTCTCGGGGACGAAAATGGGCTCCCCAAATGTGTACTAATTAATAATCTCACCGCACAGGAGCCCTGAGTAGACGTGGATGCAAAAACAAACTGAAATCTCCTGGTTGCATCTCTGAATCCCGGGTGATTCATGGGATTGTTTTTGTTCAGTCAAATGTTGGGAAGGCGAGGAGGGGGAGCGCCTGGGCATCCTGTAGACTCTTTGTTTGCTGTCTCCTGACTACAGCAGCTCAGCCATGTTACTTTTTTGCCTGCCAGCCACCTCTTGATGACTTCTCGGCCGTTTGGCCTTCATTAGACATGTTTATCGATCCCAGGATATGAAAGAAGATGCGTACAATCAAGCAGGGAAAGTGGGTGATACTATTGCTCTGCTGTTGTAGCCTGAGGCATAAGGAGAGATTACTGCACGGCTCGCTCAGCAGAACCCAACCCCCACTCTATAAGAACTTTGAGAAGGCAGGTGACGAGCAGCGTGGTTCAGTCCTGTCGTAGAGAAACAGAACCGTTCACGTTTCTCTTCTTTTTTTTTTTAGTTATTTTGCTGCTTAATTTTCTCGTGGACTATTTCAACACCTCCATTGACACTTAATAGCACCCTGGTAAAAATATGTGTAAACAACTTTAAAATAAATTAGTCTTTTATGGCAGCAGCTTCATCTCGCATGGAAGAAACAATCAAAACCAAACCTTTCATTTGATTGCATTCATTCATTTGGGGGGGAAAAATACACAATACAAAAAGCACTGGTGCCACACCTTTATTTGTATGCAACAAATGCTACAAAGGGCTTAAGAAAAATCCTACTTAACTTTTCTTTGTTTTAATGATCACAGCATCTCTAACCTTTTAATTATGAATTCATTACTTTTTGTGCCTTTGAGATGTGCACATGACAAGACCAGAACCCTTCAAAACAAAACATGATATAGTTATAATTGAACACCTAAAATTTGAAACAACTAGAGGCAATATCAAAAATATCTTCATAGGTAATTATTGGTGATTTGTTGATAAGATTAGCATCTTGGGGCACGGTCTCATTAGCAACCATTAGATGACATCTACATCCCAGCTGGGTTTCTGTTGAGACCATTGCACAAAGAATACAGAAACATTTGTCTGTCCTACCATCCCAAATTTAATTGTGTAGACTTGTCTACATATTACTTGTCAGACCCTGAGTCAGGACTGGGTAAAACCTCTTTTTTTTATCCATAACTTTGAGTATAAAGTCAGGATGTAGTATTTTTTTATTTTCCAGTGGCCCTAATCCTGTTCTCTAGTCCACACATAGAGGAGTAGCTGTAAAGTCAATTACTAAATACCAGTTGGTAATCTGCACTTAATTTCACTGCACTGGTTTAGAACTTTTGATTTTGTGTATGAATTAGATGAGTTTCTTATAAATAAGTCTGTACTGAATTAAACTTCAGTCAGATGAAAAGAAAAACTCCAGGTGGTGTAAAACACAGGATCAATATCTCACTAAGAATCTGATTGCCACTTTTCGGTACGGAGGAGGATTGGTTATGCTGTGTTCTGTGGGCTGCCCTGTGCTACCTAGGACTGTAGCACAGGGCATTCTGGGTAAATACAACCAAAACAAATGTGTGAGTCTAGCGCTAGCATTTGAAATGGCTCTTATCTTTTACCAAAGACAAAACGGAAATCCTACAATGGCTAAAATCTGACATTGCTTCATTTTTGTTTACATTTCAAGTTCCTCTCAGTGTCTCTTTCATAGGTTTTTATGTAGTTTCCTTCAGTGGTTTTTGGTGCAGCGCCACCACAGGCGAGGAGGGGAACAAGTTTTTCAAAGGGTTTGATTTGTTTGACACAGTGCAGTGTGAAAGTGAACTGCAGCAGCTGAAAATGCAACAAATGTTTCAACTTTGGTCCCCAATCTGAGTCTAACGGATGATCCGGAGTGAAAACCCCTAAATCAAATCTGGTGGTCTTTCTCAGACAGTTGAAGGATGTTTTAGTGATGTTTGGCTGTCTCAACACCGAATTGGCTCAGAAAAGATTAAACCAGCCATTACCCAACGTTCTATACAAAAAATTCTCAATTTAAAGTTTGAGAGCTTATGCTACTGCCATAAAAGATTTATTTATTGTACTGCTTTTATGTGTGCCAATGTACATTTCTGATATGCAAATAATTTACACTATTGTGTTTCTTTTCTGGACTTTAGGACTGGACTCTTCTGTCTGCCAGATTTCACAGCTAAACTTGGTGATTGCCCCATCACGAAGCCAGACTGTGAAATCCCAGAAATCTTGAACGAGGAGCCGGTTGCTAAATCTCCGAGCCAGGCCTCACACAGACCAAAGGATGAAAACTCGGTCCCTGAAAGCAGCGAACCAACAGCACCTCTGCGTCCACCCTGCCCCATCCCCACGCCCGTGCCAGCCGGACAAACTCCTTTCCCTCCTTATTTTGAAGGAGCGCCGTTCCCTCCGCCTTTATGGGTGCGCCACACCTACAGCCAGTGGGTACCTCAACCCCCTCCGCGACCAATCAAGAGGAAGAAGAGGCGGTCGCGAGAGCCGGGACGTATGACCATCAGCACCATTCGACTGCGGCCGCGGCAGGTTCTGTGTGAAAAGTGTAAAAACACACTTAATAGCGACGAGGACAGCAAAGACGGCATTAGCAACACTAAGACTTCTAGAAAAGAGAATACTCTGCAGAGTGACGATGACGGGGATTATAAAGACAACCCGGCGAAGCTGTCGAGAAAAGAGGACGTCATCACAACGAAGGACGCTAAAAGACGAGAAAACGCCCCTGTCCTCGACGGCAAGCGCTTCCGAAAGGACAAAAGGGGTGAGGCTGAGGTTGAGAAATACGCGGCAAGTGATGTTATCCCTCACAGCCCTGTCATAAAGATTTCCTACAGCACTCCACAGGGGAAGGGGGAGGTCATGAAGATCCCATCCCGGGTGCATGGCTCAATCAAACCCTTCTGCCCAAAACAGCTGGTGCAGAACGGCATGGGAGGAAACGGCAAGAGGTCCACGGACACCACCAAGGACCAGCGGCACATTTTGGACGCCACTAGGTCCGGCCTCACTGTCTCTATTCCAAAACTCAAACTAACCCGACCTTTCACAACGGTGAACCAAGGCTCGTCCTGTCCAAAGATCCGATTGAGACCGCCGCAGAGCCAGGGAGAGGAGACCATGATGGAGTACGAGGCGGAACTGGTTGGGGGCAGCCGGAGACGGAGCCCCAGGGGGCCCGGTTCCTGCATCCCCCACTCTGAAGACTCTGGGGAGGGGAAGAACTCGTTGGAGTTGTGGTCAGGGAGTTCTGGGGAGGAGGCAGACCGCAGCCACAGCGACCTGACCCTCCTGATCAACTTCCGGAAGCGCAAAGCGGACTCATCCAGCCTATCCGTGTGCAGCAGCGACAGCCTGGACGAGTCCAAGTCCTTCAGCTCCGAAGGGACGTCGCCAGAGCTGTGCGACCTAGCACCGGGCGAAGACCTGTCCGTCACCTCGTCTTCCGTGACGCCGCGCGAGGATTGCAAGACGGTGCCGCCGCTCACGGTGCGCCTCCACACTCGCAGCATGACAAAGTGCGTAACGGAGGAGGGCCACGCCGTGGCGGTGGGCGACATCGTGTGGGGGAAGATCCACGGCTTCCCCTGGTGGCCGGCCCGCGTGCTCAGCATCAGCGGCACCCGGAAACAGGAGTCCGACGGCTGCGAGGCCCAGTGGCCCCAGGCCAAGGTGGCGTGGTTCGGCTCGCCCACCACCTCCCAACTGTCCGTAGCCAAGCTGTCGCCCTTCAGAGAGCTCTTCAGGTCCCGCTTCAACCGCAAGAAGAAAGGGATGTACAGGAGAGCCATCTTGGAAGCAGCCAAGGCCGTGGGTCACATGGGACCAGAGATTACGTCACTGCTTTCCCACTGCGACACGTAGGTCAGTCCCAGTTCGTACAGGACTCAGTTAAGATCTCACAGACAACACAACTGTATAAAATCAGCACCTCCGCCTAAAAAAGTAGCAGCTCATCCTTAAAAATCAGCGCCTTCTCAATAAAAAAAATCAACACTTCTACCTTAAAATGATCAGCACCTCCAATGAATAAATAGAGAAAATAAAACAGTGCTAATACCAGCAGGGATTTGAACACTACTGAGTTGTTGGAAGCAGTGATGGTTAAAGAGTCTAAACAGAAAAGTCCCACTTTTTCCCGTCTGGCTGCATTTCTGGCCAATATTTGTTGTGCTTATTCAAACAGTTCCAAAGTATTAAGGTCTAGAAAAACATAGTTTGATTAGTTTAGTTTGCATCGCTGTGGAAAAAAGAAGATTGTGAAGAGAAGGATGTTTTTTTTTTTTGAAAAAGGAGTCATTTCTCTTATTTAAGCATTGAAACTCATAATTTAGACTTTTCAACCAGAAAGCAGATATTTTAGTTCAGACGGTGAAACCCATCGTTGGATGAGCCAGTCCAGATTTGACTTCCTGAGTGGGACAGATTTGGAGACGGAGCTTATCTGCATTTGTCAGCTAACTTTAGCACAGTGTTGTTTGATGATCTGAGGAACATACAGATGATGAACCTGCATTTCCACAGTAAACATTTTCTACTTAAATGTTATAAGAGCCTCAGGAACCAGAAGTTTTAAATTTTAACATGGAAATTGTGTTCTAGGATTGTAAAAAAACAAAATGACTCCATCCTGGTCAGTAAAAACCTGATCAGTTCTTCTCTAGTTAATTTGTTCTTTAACTGATTCTAAGATGATCTAAATCCAACTTCAAGAGTCCAGTCGACACTCAGCTGTTATGTAACATTTTGTTATGTTAAGTGTAGCTTGTTCCAGCCCACACTTTGTAGATTTACCTTTCGATAAATCACAGCTACAGCTGTTTTTGAGATTTATCATCTAAAGCAAAGGTGTTCAAAGAGAGGCTCGGGGGCCATTTGTGGCCCTGGACTGATTTTGTTTGGCTCTCTAACCACAATTCAAGAATACATTAAATGAACTAGGACAAAACTACATTTAAATTCAAATCTACTTACAAAGATGTTAATTTGACACAAAGTGATCGTATTTTCCAAGCTCTCTTTTTGTTGTCATGTCATGGTAACCTGGACCACATCTACATATTGACTTGTACTCTGAAGTACACCAAATCTGCTTTTATTTGCTGTGTTAAAACTTAGCTAAATACAGAAGTGTTTTCAGATGCAGACTGACTTGGATCCTGATTTTATTGCTGAGAACAGGCAAAATATTGTTTCAGTTTTTTTCAGTCGAGCCCAAAATAATAAGCAGACTGGATGTTTCTTAACTTCTTCTTCAAGGTTCAAAGAGTTTCTGTCATTTCAGCACATGTTAAAACATGAGGTGGAACGAAACTCTGATCCCAGTTTAAGCCTCATAACATTAATAAAAGGTATGAAATAAAATTTCAAAAAACTAACTAGTATAAGTAGCAAATTTAGTTGGAAACTTGGATTCTCAGTTGGATTTAGACCTGGACTTTGACTAGGCTGTTGTAACATGACAACGCTTTAATGGCAGTTATGTGTTGTACTGTTGGAAGATGAACATGATGTATGGCCTGCAACTGAGGATTATTTTAGGAATCAATATATCAATTTCATCCCTATTTGAATGCCTGACAGAAACTTTAATTTTGATCTCATCTGGCTGAGATTCAAGCGTCGAATTTAGTTTTGATATTTTTGAACTTCCTCCCTGACCCGTCTGCTGTGCTGCTTTGTCTTCATAGAGCTTCATAGAGCCGTTTGCTCTCCAACGAACAAATAAGACACAGGTGGACCTCGTTTACCAGTCAGCAGACTTCTGAAGGCAGCTAATCTGGATTTTATTCAGGGATGTCGGTGAAGTTAACTGCCACATAAAATCCCAGCCAAATACGGAACAGAATAAGTTCTGTTTTGCAAGGTATCACTGATTTTTGGAGCCATTAAAAAAAAATAAAAAAAGCAGAGTTATTGCGTCTTGCTGTCGTTTCAGTACTTTTAAATCCAGAGAGCAGATTCAGCCAAGTTAAATCTGTTGAACTGCATAAGCATGTGGTTTCAGTTGTGTGTCAAAAGCACTTTGTCATGCGTCTGTTCTGAGCTCCTTCCTCTGGTTTCTGGGGGTTAGTGACCGAGAAAACGCAGCTGCTGCACCAGCAGCAAGCGCAGGTCTTTGACGCGCACTTCAACGTGAAAGCCTGTCGTGTTTACAGAGGCAGGCCTGCGTTTTCCAGCTCCTTTATTTGCTCTGTTGTGAGGACAAACTGAAAAGGAACTGAGACTGGCCACTATTAGCTGCTTTTTTCCAGGCATCATACAGGAAGCGCTTTTCTTGATTCCTCGGCCACATAACGGCCCGAAGCGGTGGGAAAAGCTGCTGACGTTCACCTCAGAGTTCCTCCATGTTAAAAATGTCACAATTTACCGACCTGCCAAAATTTTCATACCCATTCTGGTCACTTTATATCCACAAACCTCAGTCTATACAAGGATTTTTATGTAAAAGAGACACAAAGTAAATCCAGTCCATCTGTGTCTAATCTGACCCGAGTGTAAATCCAGATGTTCCCTGAAGGCGAAGGAGGTTTTTAAATGAACAAACGGCATCATGACGACCGAGGCGATGAAACTTGGTGGTGGCAGCATCATGCTGTGGGGAGGTTTTTCTTCAGGAGGTGAGAGTTGATGTAAAGATGAATGGAGCTTCAAATAATTGCTTGAAGTCATAATGCTTCAAGTAATTATTGTTTTAATATTATTTTGACAATACATTCAGCCTGTTTTTCATTTAACCTCTTAAACCTTTGAATACAAAATTAGAAATGGATTAAAAGGTGCAAATACACAAATTATTTATGTGCCTTTTTAAATACAAAATTGAACATTTTGTTGCCTAAAATACAATAACATCTTTAATGAACGTTTGATCATTTATAGCAAAGGATGCAGCTAAAAAACTACTTCTAATGTCAACTGGAAAAGCCATTTTGTTTGATTTAACATTAATACACTGTAGAGGATAATCTTAATTATTTTTTGTATTAACAGATTAATTGTTGGATAGCAAAAGTTGCTTATTTTTACATTTCATTTACAGAATTTGAAGCTCTGCATATTTACAGATTTTTTTTTTTTATCTTAAAATTCAAAACGTTTACATTTGTAGAACAGTTTTGGATTAATAAGTGTTTTTTTTTTTTAGGAATTTTCCTTTTTTGAGTCTGTACACTCCAGTTAACAATTAATTGATTACTAAATGAGTTGAGGATTATTTCAATAATTGATTAACTCAATTAATTGTTTGAGCTGTACATGGAGCTACATGCAAACCTTTAACAGGTGAAAATTGTTTGTCATTACTTTATCTATCAGAAAACCCCATTAAAATACTCTCACCTGAGTGGTTGAAGCTTGATTAAAGGAGCGTGAATAGTTCATTGCTTCAGCTGATTGGGTTTGTCTGTATTTGTCCTGCAGAGGCTGAGGACCAAACAGACGTCTCCGAGGTTTTTCTGGATTCTCAGACTCGGTCATCAAGGCCCGGGAGTGGGAGTACATGCCGTTGCCATGGCTACTATTTATATACCTGTTTTTTTTTTTTTTTTTTTTTTTTTTTTCACAAGGCTGGCAGAAGATGGATTATTATTATTATTATTATTATTATTGAAACTGGATAAGGGAGCAAAATGGAAAAAACAAACAAAAAAAAATAGCAAAAGACCAGGAATCTCATGGGTCTTCTATGAACTCTGAACTTTTTGTTATTTTCTAGGTTTTATCATATTTCTATAGAGCCGCATAACAAACACTACATGGATCCAAATGTATTTATTCTCCTTCAGTCCTCCTTCCCTGATAGTTTTTTGGAAAACCCTTCTAGTTTGCTGCTGTTTTTCCACGTCTGAAAGTCTTACTCTTCATTTTTGAAAATGTGAACGCTCCAGACGGCAACATTCGGAGGATGCGTTCGGACCGAAGTCCAGAGTCAGTCGTGTCTGTCCCCCCAGCCCCGTTTCAGTTCTTCACTAGTCAGATATCCTGAAAACCATCTTTACATTTAATTATTTAAAGTGACACATTTTAAAGGAAAAAAAAGCACTTTATCTGTACCTTGGTGGCCTGCTGTGAGCTCACTGTCTGAAACGCTATTGAGAGATACAAACTCGATAGTCGGCAGCGGAGCGCAGAAGTCTTTGTGGTCGACTATCTATGGCCTTGGAGATACAAAACTAAAACCCTATTTTTTTGTTTCTTATTTTATTTTAAAAGTTAAATCCATAAGAAAACCAGACAAAATGTTTTTGTTTTTCTTGACACTCACTACAAAAACAGATCCACTGTTCAACAACGCCCCCCCCCCCCCCCACCCCCCACCCCATGCATCATCAGTTAAAGCTTTATGAATTACTTTCATTCAGAGGAAAAAATACAAATAAATACCATGCTGTAATAATACTGTGAATTCAGCTGCTGACTGGGACTGAAGGACAAACGAAGCAAAAAGCTGGCTTGCAACTCGTCGCAGTATTTCGGGCGAAATGGCGACTGCAGCACTGACTTTTAGTGACTTTAGCGTTGTAAATCCAGTGCAGTGAAGCGGTCAGTATTTAAGAGTTAACCGAAGATTGCACAGGCACGACTCCTTTCTTCCAGCCCAGAACCGGAAAAGCAGGCTCAGTTTAGGTGACAGAATTATAATTATTAATATTATTATTATTTTTCAAAAAGAGCTGCTCCCTTCTTCCTGTTTTGATAATCTTCGTTGTGAAGCTGTTGTCAGGTGCAGCTGGAGTGTACGCCTGAGAAGGAAGGCAGTCGTCTTCCCATGGATGAGCAACATGGCCGTTTACTGCTGCCCACGTCAGTCAATGCTATTGACTACTTTCTTTTCTTTTTTCTTTTTTTTACCTGTACTGTACATAAAATAAAATATACAAGCAATATTGGTGCAGTTGTGTATAATTTGTGGCTATTAAAAAGGTCTTAAAACATAAAAAGACTTTTAAAGTGATGCTTTATAAGCAAATATTATGGTTAATATGAATTCAAATTAATATATTGCGTTAGAAAATTTTTTTTGACAGTTGTCCAGTTCTGTGACGTTGTATAACGGTTATTGTAGACAGAAAAAATAAGTTAATTTCTGCCAAAAAAGTAAAAAAAAAAAATGTAGATTAATCTCAGAAATTTTCTAGAAAAAAGAAAATTTCTGTATTTAAAAAGTAAAACTTTTGCCTCAAATTTTGGGATTAATCTCTGGAATTTATGAGAAAAAAACATGGAAATTTCTGAGTTTCAAAATTTTAAAATGAGTTTTGAAACTCAGATTTCCAGATTTTTCTATAAAATTTCAGAGATTAATGTCAAACTTAGTTTTTGGATAAATTGCAGAAGGCCATTAATGAAGCTTAATGTTTGTATTCCTGTATCCAAATAATATTGGAAAGTTTAGTGGAAGAAAAAGTTGCACAAACAGCTGGAGTTGGTGTTTTAAAAGCAGCCACTGACAGAGCTATCCAGGAAGTGGACCACAAATGTCACATTGTGTTAAGCTTCAGCAGAACCACAATCATGAATTAACAGATAAAAACGTAAAACATATTTTATAATATTCTAAATTAATAAGATAGATTACTACTTTTTCCTCAATAGCTTATTAAACATGTCTCTTATTTGAGTTTCTGAACCCAGGCAAAAAAGTAAATATTGGTGAAATGTAATAGAAACAAC
Organism: Poecilia latipinna; assembly: GCF_001443285.1. Taxonomy (NCBI): domain Eukaryota; kingdom Metazoa; phylum Chordata; class Actinopteri; order Cyprinodontiformes; family Poeciliidae; genus Poecilia; species Poecilia latipinna. The sequence goes on from NW_015112889.1 coordinate 183,969, forward strand.
TACAATTTTGACTTTTAATTTTAAAACTGTAATTTTAAACTGTTATTAAATTTGTTGTATAGAATCTCCCTCTTTTTTCAAAAATATTAAACTCAGTATGGATTGGTTTATCCCTTTTCAGAATTATATAAAACTTGCAAGCGTTTTGGAGAAAAGGGTTATAAAAAGGCTGTTCTTTACTGTTTTTTTTTATACTAAATGTACTAAAAACAAAATTTGTAGCTTTGGCATCTGGACAATAAACTGCTCTCATACCAGGCATTTATTAATCGTGTGTAAGGCATGTAAACTTCATGGGTTGTTATTGTAAAATGAAATATTTATTGGAGATAAAAGCCAGATGTTTCTCATGGGTGCATTCCCTGAATTATATCAGCAAATACTTTACTTAAATGGGAAAATGCGTCTGATTAATGATGAGTGGGCTGTTCATTCAACCAACTAAAAAGATATTAATCTAATCCAGAACTCAAGAAGCACTCTGAAAATTGGGACATGTGTCCATGTTTGAATCTTCAACCAACACAAACTCAAATATTAGACTGCATAGAGGGGAGATACAAAGATCTAAAGGTCTCCAAAACGACCAGAGACCTTAACTTTTCCATTTCTGATACCGTTAGGAAACCAGCCAATCAGGCAGCTCCATTTTTTTTTCTCTTGCCGCTGATTGGCTGTATTCTCTTATGCGGAAATATAGAAGGCTGTAGCTGTTACCTTCTGCGGCAGCGCCAAGACCATTTGACGGATTTCTTGCGGTTGTTAATGCATATTAAGGTATATTTGGTGGTCAAACGATTAAAATAGACAGCTATAAGTGTTTTTAGATGGAGTCTGAAGTATTAGCGGATTTTAGCTATTCGCGGGTGGATAACCCTGCGAATAGCAGGGCTTCCATAACTCTTGTTTGTCTTTTTTAGCGCAGTATTTTGAAGCTGTATAGTGTCGTATTTTCTTCAAGTTGACTTGACATTGAAGCCAAGAAGCCTTTTTTATTGCTATTGCTATGAGTTGAAGTTAGTTTTAGAGTAACTAAAGTGCTTTAGTCTGATGAAACCAAACTTAAAGTAGCAGTTGGGCCTGTTACTTTTTAATTTCTTGCTGGGTTTCAGATAGTTAAACAAGGGCTGCTGCTTTGGCTTCTATTTCCATGTGGAAATAATTTTACATTTTTCTAAAACGTTGAAAGGACTCATTTTTCCAGTGTAGCAGGTTATGACAGAGTAGATAACCTCCATTTTGTTTGTTGTTTCTCCCTTACTCCACACCCCTCAACACATCCAGAAAGCTGATCCGTGTCAGACGTGTTGATTTGTTGTCTCCTTGCTTTAAATAGGACTGGTTAGATATGTCTGTTGCATAACCAGTCTGTGCAGCACAGAGGATAGGATGGTCAGAGTGAAGTGACCCATGCCTGGCGATGTTCAGGCCGGATCCTTTCAGCTCTTGGTTCAATCCTTCCCCCACAAACCCACCTCACAGCTGTTTCCCGAGGACCGCGGCCCAAAGTAAACGAACTAGTGAGGCCTGAATGGTGGGTGTCACAATGGATAGTCTAGAAATAAACCAGTTTGAGCTTTAAAGGTCAACACTATCTCGGCTACCACCTGTAATGTAGCTGGGCTCATTCATTGGATCCTTCTGTTGACTAATTTCTTCTGTTAGATGATATTTTTGTTTGCCTGGTTTTAAAACACCAGGGATAACAGTTTCATATTTACCAGTAACCTTAGTAGGAAGTAAAAAACAAACAAACCTGAAACTGTGACAAAATGTGCTTCAGTCTCATGAAACCAAACTTGAACTTGGCCATAATTTCAAAAGCTACATTTGGCACAAAAACAGCTCTTAAGCATAACCAAAAGAGCTCCATGAACCACTGTGAAACAATATTATTAACTGGGGTTACTTTTTTCAGATGGAGCCGAGTTTTTCTTCAAGATGGATAAAGTTATGAATTGTTCAAAACCCTTGTGGTTCCAGAAAACTGGATATGAAGAGGAAATGTACATTTTTGGCATCACAGTGAGTAGAAGCATAAACACAAACGAACAAGAGTAACTTCATGAAAGTAATACTGAAGATCTGGAATGGCTTAGCCATGGTTTTATAACTAAATTTGACAGAAAAAAACAAGTTCAAGTGAAGTAAACTGGTGAGGTTTGAATGCAAATGTAAAAAGCAGGAAGTGTACCATAGTGCAAGGCATTCTGGGTAAAAAACAAAACAAAACAAAAGGAACTGTTCGTGGTCTTTTACCAATAAATCTGTATTTATCTTCAGATTCCTCAAAATGAAGATTTTATATTTTTTATATATTCATCAGCATTTTCTTCTGCAAAGTCTTAAAAAATGAGAGAAACAAATAATTAAATTTCCATTAATTGATGCATTGCACTAAAAACTCCAGTGTTTTCAGTACAGCATGTCCTAACCACGCAGGATTGAACAGGAGTCCCAGTGTTGACATGAAAACAAGCGCACCTTTGCACATGCTTGCACAACAAACACACTCTGCTTTGGGGTAATCTCGGAGTTTCCTGGAGTCGACATGGAACCACATCTTTCATTCATTATAACATCTCAGTAAAACATTCCCTGTGTTCCTCTCATGGACAGATGTGCACTGGAAAATAAAGTTGCATCACTCCTTCCCCCAACATCTTCCTCCTTCATGGATCAGCGGAGCCTAAATCTGGAACAAAGACGGGGGGGAAAAAAATACGAGACACATGGCAGCGAGATGCTGTGTGCAATTACTGCTAATGATATGCCTCCATGCAAGCTGCGGCCTTAATTAACTTTGCAGGAAGCCAGGCCTGTGCGAGCTCAGCGTGAGGGGATGCAGACCCAGAACTTGAAGCCAAAGCTAAGAAAGCACACCTGTCCTTGACGTTGTTCAGACAAACACGCCTGTTATCCCAGATTAGACCTGTTGGGTGGTCCTGAGTGAAGAGTAACATGATACAGATGTTGGAGGTTTTATCCTGCAAAACGGAGCTAAAACTGAGGCTCGCACAAGAAGTTCTGGTCGGGATGAGGCTAACTGGTAGTGGCAGGGGTGGATCTTAAAATGGAACCAGAGGAAGAGGACAATTACAAGCTGCATTTCCATTACAAGTGCTCAAGACTTTGTCTCTATTCCACTAATGTCAGCAAAAACACAATTTTGCAATATGGTGTTTCTAATAAATAAGACAAATAATTAAAATGACACATGAATAAGTTTGTTCACGTGATGCGTCATTAAAAAACACACCGCACCATCTTTCTCCTCCCACTTCCTGTCTTCTTCTTTGTCTTTTCTGCCAGTAGTAACATCCGGTTGTTGATCACATGACTCACATGATGCAAAAAAATAAAATTGTTTCCATTGTAGTTTTGCGAAATACACACATTTTGATATAGCTGAAAATCATCATCCTAGCGCCAAACCTTTTGATGGAAAAATATGTTTTTTCTATTTAGCAGATTTATTTTCGTAATTTCACAATTCCCAATTATATGGTCAAAGGAAACACAGCCACAAACACACACTCAAAATAATTAATTCATTGTTAAATGTGACAATAATCATAAAGTTTATGGGTTATTTCTGACATTTTAATGCATTAACTTTACCCAAAGAGCTGAGGTGGGTAGTAACTAGATACATCTACTCAGATACATTTACTTGAATAACGTTTTAGAAAAAAATTTACTTTTAGGAATATTTTTACTGCATTGTGCATTCAGGTTTTACTTGAGTAATATTTTTATGGAGTTAAACATACAGTATATTTTACTGTTGTTTCAAGGAGAACCCCTCACGATGTGCATTCTGTAAGTGAGTTCTTGCAAAACATAAAAATAAAAAACAGAAATGCAAATTGTAAGATATTTGCATTACAGACTGTTAGTATTAGTTTCATAGTATTTTATGATTTGGAAATAGCTACATCTTTTATTTTGGAATAATTATCTATTTGTATTAGTTTTTTTTTTTTTTTTAGTTTCCAAAATTTAGATGTAATCTTAAATTTTTTTCCATCTGGTGACATTATTTTGAAGCATTAAATCAGATATTCTGAACAGTTACTCAGTACTTGAGTTGCCTTTTTATTTGATATATTTTGCTTTAAATGGGTAAAATATGTTGAGGTATTGCTACGTTTACTTGAGTACAACTTTTATGTTCTCTACCCCTCTCTTGCCTTCATCCTTTGACTAAATAAGAAAAATATTCTGTCTTTTTAACTATATTCTTTAAATTGTGTATTTCACCTTGCTGGAAAAATTCAAATCATTGCATAATGAATCAATCAAGTTTATTTGTATAGCACATTTCAGCAGTTCATAAAGTACTTTACATCATAAAAACACAAAAATCTAAAATTGAAACATTACATTTTGCCAAGTGCCGTCATTACACATCAAAAAATGTGTTAGTGTTTCATTTATTATGGTTCAAAAGCAACTCTAAGCAGGTGGTTTAATGACCTAATGCATAAATCATGACTTCATCCAGTTTCTACCACCATCATTTTCTTGTTTTCCTTTTCACCCACCGCAGCAGATGCTGTTTGGCGTATGAAAACGCACCACTATAACCTTTTAAGGGCATAAAAACAATGAAAACCATCCCGCCTAACGGGTTAGAAGTTTATTCAACGCATTCCACTTTTGGCTGAAGTTGCAAAACAAATGGTAGGGTAACTCCAGAAGCACGGCGTTGGCTCCTGTTCAGAGCCATGCCCAGGAGAACTGTCACCTTCTTTGTCCTTGATGTCTCGCAATCATTTCTCATTCCTGCCGTCTGTATCGGCAGGCAATTTTTGCTGCCTGAGCTTTTTTAAACGAAGTCGTTTTTATTGATTCCAGTTAATCATTCGGGGATTGATTGCTTCACTCCTGGCTTTCAGTAGCAGATTTAGGATGGTATAGGGTTGGACAACATCCAGAGTTTGATACCTTTAAAGCTTCCTGAACGACACACGTTGTTACTCTGTTACAGCATGAATTACACAATAATTACTTAATTATTCCTGTTCCATAAGAGAATCGTGCCTTTATTATAGTAGATCAACATGGCAAATGTTAGAGCTAATTAACTAATCCAAAGGTTTATGTGTTGCCTACAAGGTGAGAAAGAAGTCATAGTTTGTATCAAACAGATTCTCCTTCAATCAGCTCTGCTTCTGCGCAGTTTTCCATGGTGTTACTTCACATCACAAATACTGACTCTTTTTTTAGCCTGTTTGTTTGACAGTTTCTTCTTTTACCAGTTTTTACAATTACTCGTCTATGCCACAGGCTTGTATACAAACAAGTAGTTGGACTTGGTTAAAATTTTAGTTGACTTAATCTGTAACTAATTAATCACAATTAAGTTTTTTTAATATGAAACTTAATATGGACCAAATAAGATTTTCAACTCAAAAACCTCATTGAGTTAAAATGTCTATTGAAAAAAATATACGTATGAGCTCAACAACAAAGATACTTTTTGTTTTAAATCTGTTATTTAGCTCATTCAACCATCAAATTGGTGCAAAGTGCTGCTTTAAGTGGATCATTTTGAGCAAGTCCTCTAGAAATGTGGACTGTGGACGCTGACGTTAGCATTTGGCTCCTGTGCTCCTGCAACATGTTTAGCATTGAGATGCTATTTTAGGCTCCCACTTTAACACAATAGTCATTTCCAGCATCCCATCAGATCGTTTTTTGAAGCAGTAGGCCAAGAGAAGTGGCTTTACAGTCCATCATTGTTGTTTGCGGATGTCATTTGTGTGTCAGATTTACGGGCGTACCAGAAACGAGCAACGGTTCTGGCTGGAACCTTTGTAATAAAAAAGGTTAAGCCATTAGGACAGGGTTGAAAGAAGATGTCATTTGAATCATTTCTGTGTTGATTTGGCATTTTGTTTCCTGAAAGACCTGTTTACCACCCTTTCCACTGTGGGTTTATGTGCAAAAGCCATCAGATTTCAAATTAAAATCTCCTGGTATCTGACATTTGGATTCCCAGGACCGTAGGAAAGAAAAAGGCCTGCAGCATTACAAATCCTCCACCATAATAAACAGCAGACATCACTTCACGCCAAACCCATCTGCAGTGTTTGTTGCTCCTAAGCTGGGCCCACATTACACTATTTTGTCAGACTTTAACTGTGTGAAGGGAACAAGCCCAACTTCAGTCACAATCAAACAAACATGTCTGAATGCTTTGAGGCAGTCGAACATTTCCAAACAGCCCAATTTTCCGTCTCTGCTAAGCGAGCGAAAAGTCCTGACAGGCAATTAGCAAACACCTGGTGGAAGTGTGTTTCTGCTGAGCTACATTTCAGACCAAAGTTCCTAAGAATAGTTGTAAACGGCATAGTGGAAGAGCATTGTTGCGATAATGAAGTGTCGGAAAGAGCAAGAGCTTCTTAAAGAGATCGAGGCTCGATTTGTGAAGTCAAATGTCTTGAAATGTACAGCATATTTATAGCGACTGAAGGTGACATAGTTACCTGATGGAAACCACATAATGCTGCCCCTTTGTGCTCCTGTAGTGTGAACATAACTTTGCAAATTATTAATGGTAGGAAAGCTTCTCCAACTCTAAAGATGGAGCTAAAAAACTATTAAAACATTGGCACTGATGGCTGTTTAATTGATTTGCAGTAATTTGCAAGATTTCTGCAATTGAAACATCTTTTTAAGTCAGTTAAGAAGCTGTGAAGTAAACCAGTTACACTGTAGATTATTTATGAAAGTATCCAGATCCACACTGCCATGTTCTTGGTCATCCTACTCATGCTAGAACATCACGGCGGTCGCAGTTATTTCAAAGCTTTTCATTAAGCAGCTTTTTTGGGGTTTTCTTTCCGTTTCGTTTGAAAATTTCCAGTCCTTCCCAGTTGTGACTCATGCAGTTCCAGGGAGAAACTCCATGAATGACCAAAGTATCAGGGTGTGGTTCCAGCTGACAGTTTACATGACAGCCTGTGGGTCAAACCATGTGACCTGGATAATCACAATCCAGGCCCTGGCAGGAAGCAGCCGTCACTTATGATGGACTTTAAACCTGTTAAGCGCTCGGCGTGTTAGTGTCTCGCCTCCTCCCACCCACTCAGACACGTAGCGCTCCTTCAAATATTGACACAACTGGACAGACTGAGTAAACATCGAGACTTCTTTGTGAAGGCCGTTTTTTATTTCGGGGCGATCCGCGCCGAGGCCGTGAGCATGCATGAGTTCTTCCCCGAGTCCTCCGGGATGCGGTCGTGGTTCTGGTTCTGCTGGGCCTCCCTGAGCAGCTGTCAATGGGCCCCAGGGATGAAGAGTGAGGCAGAGGCAGGGAGCCGCCCTGCCCCCATCTCCTACCAGCCTGCCTGCAGACACTGAAGGAGGGGGATGGGCTTTAATGCTCAGACATAAAAAGGGAGGAAATTATAAGCTGCTCCTCTGCATCTCCATGCAAAATTAATTTTAAACATGCAGATTTGTACAGATAACACAAAGCAACTGAATCTATTTGTCTTTTCCCTAATGCACCCATTACTTTGCCGTTTTCATTCCCAGTCTCCAGCTTTCTGTTTCCTCTATTGTCTTGAAACATCACAATTAATCTGATGTTTAGTCTGCTTTAATTGAACTCTAGTTTGGGTTTGTTTGGAGAGGTGAGACTGTGCAATCAAATCTGATGCGGACCAGAAAAGTGAACTCTGGTCGACCTACGAAGCTTGGTTTCAGTTCGGGTTTGTTAGATTTTAGTCTTCGCAGCCCCAACATTTTCATCCCATGCGCAACCAGACCTGGAGTTCTGTTTGTCATTCAACCTTAAGAAATACGGAGATTGTTAGTTATAAAAATATTTAAGGCCCAATGATATGGTGTATAATATGAGAACAGAGATACAGTAAATAGAGAGCCATTCGCTGTCCAGCACTGGGCTATCTGTCGTTATCAGTTTATCCAACACTGTGTGACCGGCGCCAGTTTTATATATCTGTGGTTATGTAAGCGTGCAGCAGTGTGCATGTAAGCAGATAAGAGCTGGAGAAAGGACACAAAACCATACGTTCATCACAGTTTCAGTGAACTCTGGTGAAGTTTGAATGTATGTGAAATGAATGCCAAGTGGACCGGAGACTGCTCCAAAAACAGGAAGTAGACTCTACCGCAAAGCATTCTGGGTAAGTAGAACCTGAACAAGAGTGGAAATCTAGTCCCAGCAGGAGAAATGGCTCGTACACTTTAACCAACAACAAAAGACGACTGCTAAAATCTGAGGCCGCTTCATTTTTATTTACTTTGTCGTAAAGAAGGAAGTCGCGCTCAGTGTCTTCTTCAGAGGTTTTTGTGTTGTTTTCTTCAGCAGTTCTTGGTGCAGCGCCCCCATAGGTGAGTTGGGGAACAGGTTTTTCAAAGAGTTTAATTTGTTTGACGCAGTGCAGTGTGAAAGCGTAGAGTAGTTCAGTGCATCTTTCATCTCTCTTAATAGAGCGGTGTTCAAAGATGCCTATAAAGATATCTATAAAATGAGAAAAACTTCTCATTTTAACATGATTTATATCTATTTAAATCCAAAATATCTTATTTTTTAAATAAGAAAGATTGCAACAGCAAAACAACACTTACTGTTTGGGTGAGAAGAGGGAGAATCATAGGGATCACCATTATGCTAATAAGAAGTCATAATCTATCAGAGGAGAGCATTTTGATATCTTCTTACTTGAAAATTACTTTTAAGTTATTTTTTTTCACGTTTTAAGTGTAATAACATGTTTGCTCTAGAAACTAGACATGAATGTTTTGTCAGATTTTGTGTTTTTGAAGTGCATAATCTCCTGAAACATTGGGGTGAATGTGTTGCGGTAACAGTTTCGATATATTTAGCTCAAAAACAGAACAACACTAGACGTCACCAAATGACAACTGTAAAACAAGGTGGTGGCAGCATCATGTTCTGGGCTACTTTTCTTCAGATGGAGCTGCATAGAGGAATTTCAGAGGACAAACCCCCAACTGATTTAAAAAGGCTTTGAATTACATAGGATAAAGTAGAAATCATTCTTTTTATTTTGACCTGGTTGTGTTCACTTTTGAGAGAAACTCAAGAAATCTTAAAACCATATCTTAATATCTCTCCTGTCTACTGGACGCTCTATCTTCCTGCATCTCCGTTTGTTGTCTTATCTTTCAGACTCTGCTCTCTGGCTACTTTAGGCCGTCTTTCTCTGTCGATTATTATGATCCGCAGCACGTTCTGAGCGTCAAAGTCATCTGGCACAAAGGAAGAGGACATTCCAAGATCATGTGATTCACACATATGTTCCAGCTGAGTCACACACGTACATATCTGTTCCCATCATTCACCCGAACGGATTAAGGCTTGGTTTTGGCTAAACTATGAAGCGCTAAGTGATTGTGCAACTTAATGATTCTACAGTTATAGCTTGTAAAACATTCACCAGGTGAGATGAGTGGGAAAATGTGAACACTATCTGGAGAAATTTACATCACAAAGGTCATCTCGATGTTTGGTTTTTCACAATGATTATATAGCAAATAACTTCACTGAAATCCAGTTTATTTTTTCTTTTCTCTAATCTACACAGGGTCGACGGTTTTCATTTAGATTCAAGTAAATACAAACACAGCTGATTACATTTGTTTCAATCTCATGCCATGTCTTCACAGAAATGTTTCTCTAAAAAGGAAAAGTTTTTATTTATTTTTTTGGCCCCTTGTCACAGAAACTGTGTTTTAGGGGACCCAGAGCAAATATTTCAAGTCGATGGCAAAAACTGACGCATTCGCCCGACCTTCGCCTGGCTTCATATGCCAGATTCTCATCTTCCTCCACTGCTCCTTCTGGAATTTCTCCCATTCAGATGAATTCTCTGAATTTCAACCAGCCCAATTGGCAAACAAAAGGAGAAGTTTTGAATGATGACATTGATTTTTTGCATTGTTTTAGAATGGTAGTCTGCCTGTAGTTTTAGCAAAGGCAACAAAGGAAATAAATGAAGACATTCAGTTGGTCACGCAAACAAATAATAAGTGATTAAATTCAGAGTAAAAGGGATATTTATGACATTTTATTGCTGGCAATGATATCCTGGCTCTACTAGATACGTGTGCGGAAATTCTGTCATCATCAACAGATCCCACATTTTTTATGCTAATAGATAACTGTGAGTTTATTGGAATTTTTCCACAAAAATGGTCAAAAACATTTGGTTTAAGTGACTCCCAACTCCCACCTGCAGGTGACAGTATTTCTTAATGCTACACTTCTGCTTCAGCCTTACTAGATGTCCAGTTAGCTGTGAAGTTGTAACTCGAAGCTGGTTCTGACCCGAGGTAACAGCGCTCTATTAAAGATGTTGGAATTTTAACATGGCGACGCCCATAATCAGTTTACAGTAGATAATTTCCAGCTTTGCTTTCTGTAAGAAAACACGGCTTTCAACTGTTCAGTTTATAGTTGCAGTCACTACATGCGACATTAATTTTAGATGCACTGTTGTATGTGTGTCTTGTAAAATAAACACGTTTCCACCACGTATTACTGGAGGAGGAGCGACCATATTGAAACGCAAAGTCAGCCTTATGAGTCGCAACTGGGGATCGCCGGAGTTGTTTAATGTTTCCCAGTAATTAATACGGTGAGTAACGAAAATGGAGCTATTTAAGTTATTTAAAGATTAAAAATATTCTCATCCTTTTCCTTCTATATGTAGATTTTGGAGGGGGTTGGATGTCCCTTTTATGTGCATGTGAATGTTTGCCTGCAGCTATGCTGATCCCATCTGTGAACTCTGCCTCCTCACAGCTTGATCCCACCAACACATCTATTGTTTGACTAATCCAGACTATTACCATTGCTGCACCACAACAGGCACTCGCCGGAGCTCCGGATGGCTCCTGAAACTCTCTCCTATAAACTGACAGCAATCTAATTAAGTCAGAAGGGCCGGGCGGGTGGAAGCGTGCTGCTAGTCGGTACATGTGTTGGTGCATGACGTTGGCAGAATCCAGAGGATTAGTAGCATTTTGGTAATGGGGTGAGGCCAGCCAGTCACAGGTGGTGATATGAAAATGACTACAGTTATTAGGATTGATTACATTACAGTGTGCTTTTAATATTAGATTTCATGCTATGGAGCAAAGTAGTGAAAGAAACAGACACATCAGCATTTTTACACTGCAAAAGCAAAATCTTACCAAGTATTGTTTTTTGTCTAGTTTCCAGTGGAAATATTGTAGTACATTTGAATTTAGATAAAACTAACTTGTAAGTAACTTTTCAGCATAGCAGATTGTTTTAAGTCAATAATTCCTTGGTATCGATGAGAAAGTACTAGCTATAGGTTTCCTAATTATTTCCTATATCTTCCCACAATGTGAGGATAATGACTAGATATTTTGATTTATATCATCACCTTTGTAAAATAATGGCCTAAGTTGATGTTTTAGGCAACAACAAAGAAACACTTTTTGCAAAAACTGACTTCAGACATTATATTAGGAAGGTGATGATATAAGAAAAATGTCTTGTTAGCCTTAATTTAAAGGGACTCGGAGTTTTGTGTTTTGCAGTTTTCTGGACATTTGTTCCAGATTTGTGTTTTAAAGAGTTATTG
>NW_015112889.1:200247-205871 GCF_001443285.1 Poecilia latipinna
TTTGCTCAAGAAACTAGGCAAAAAAATACTTGGTAAAATTTAGTTTATTCTCAGTATGCTTTTAATAACTACAAAACTGAGTTAAATGCAGAAGCCTCATTAAAACATTTTGTTTGTACCTTTTTAGGATTTTATTTGTTTGTGAAAATGTCACCCTAAAAGATTTTTGTGAAGATTTGCTACATTCTAGAATTGTGGTCAGGGGCCATAAAAAATCATTTGAAGGGCCACAAAGTGCCCCCGCGCCGCCCTTTAGACACCCCTGACCTACACTTCAAATGAAAGAAGTTGTGATTCTAGTTTTGCTCAGGCAGTTTTATTGATTCCTTCAGCTTACGTTTGCAAGGCATTTCTCTTCCTGGTAGGTCAGAAGCGATGTCCACTCTGCTGAGTATTTCTTCTGAAAATACATAATTTCTGCTTTCACTTGTACTTTTCTAAATGTGAACACACGCACACACACACATAAATCCTTTCCTCCGTCCTCCTCAGCCTCTCTGCCGGTTCTCAGCAGTTTTGCTATAAACGGCTTTGTCCGAACGCCTGAAGGCTTGTGGTGTAACCAAAGACTTGGAAGCGCACATGAATAGTTCATGCAGATAAAAATCACGTATTAAGACAAGGTGCGGGCACTCATGTGTTTACCTCCAGGGCCTTTGCTAACCGACCTAGCTCAGCTCTCTGCTGGAAAAGAAACTGGATCTCTGTTCTTGTTGCGGTTAATCTGACTGAAAGTCAGAGGAGCTGAGTTTGCAAAGCGTCCAACTCCGGAACCCTGGGAACTGTTGATTCTTCACTATTCCTGCTGCTGTGTGTTTTTACATGCTCAGATATGTGAATGCTTAGCTTTACTTTGACATAATCTCAAAACTGTGTGCTCTAATTGCATGCATCCACTGAATCCAGAGATTCAAAAGCCGGAGAGGTTTCTTTGTAAACAGGCTGCCCTTCCCCCCGCGTTTGACATTCTTTAGCCTTGTAAGGCAGATCGGCCTCAGATGTTGCTCCAGAAGAGAATAACCACAACTCCCTGTGTCTACTGTGCACCAACGCCCAGTCCACAGAGGATGAAAGGCTCTCGCTTCATTTTCAGTCCAACATCTGGAGAAATGTGCCATCTTTCTCCCGTACCAATGAGCAAACTGCTTTAGGCCTTGAAGCACGATTGAATTCCCAGAGGAAGGAAATGCCAGTCTGCACATTCATACCCAAAGCTGCTCAGTCATTATCTCTGACTGCCCATGTGAAACACAGAGACCTTTTTCAAAGGTGACTTTTTATGCTTCCTTGAACAGGTTAGGATAGGTCTATGGTCTATAAAAATTGTGTTCATTACATTTTTGGCTCAAAATCATTTGCAGATAATGAGATTTTAGTCTTGTAAGTTCTGTGTATGAGCTGTTTTGGGCGTCTTGTCACTTTAAATCCAAATGAGATGCAGCTGGCGAAGCCCCCACAACTCAACGTTTACACTCGGACATTAAAATGTCTGCAAACACATGCACAATTATTCATCCGTACATCTTTGAAAAGTAGAAGTAGAGCCTCCTACATAACCAACAGGAATGCAGCAAGTGGTTTCTGGATGGTCAGTCAATAACAAAATACTTGTATTTCCAGCAGCCATTGTACAGAGCATAAAATAAGCTAACCAAATGTGCTGGAGCTCAGCTTGGGTTGCTAGGCGACAGGTAGAACTCTGCTGGGGTTGCTAGGTTACAGGCTGGACTTTGCCAACAATCCGGAAATCTTTGAAACAGCTCATTTTGCAGACATAATAAAAACATTAAGTTATTGCCAGTAAATCAACTTTGTAGTTTTTTTTTTTAAGTACTTGGGCTGTTTTTTTTTTTTTGTTTAGAAGCAGTAGAAACACAAATGGAAGTACAGAAATGTACAAAATGTGAGTTTTGCACATCAGGTCACCTCAAAGTGCACTCTCTCGCTCCGGCGAAACATCAGTAGATTTCAGGCGAAGGGAAAGGAAAGGTTCGCTCTCTGGCAGCTAGCTGGAAGTTGGACCTTGTAACGGCTGCTTTTTGCCTCGGGGCTTCACAGCAAGTTAAGCTTGTGGTTTCGTCTGTCTCTGGTGAGTACTTGGAAATGTTTAGAGTCATCTGGATGAAAATCAGATACGAGATGACATGGATGATTGAGCAAACGATTTCCTTTGTTATTAATACTGAAACTAAGTCGGCTTTAAATGGTGTATTACTGTTTGTGATAAATGAAACTCTAGTGGATTTTTAACTGGATGGATGTTAAAATTTGACTATTTAAGCAACATTTTTTAACCCATGCCTGTGATTTCTCCCACATTTTTCCATTGTGTTTCTGTCTGCTGCACCGCGCCGCTCCTCCTCCACCTGGTCCGACTACTTACCTGTCACGCCTGAGCTAATGAGCTCCCTCTGGTTTGTCTACCCCAGCCCATTTTATGCACATAATATGGGAAATTTGTTTTCTGTAGAAGGTGATCACTTGCAGAAACGCAACGTAGTGGACACAAATTTTGTCTGCGTTTTCCTTCGTGTGGAAGGTGTTTATTCTCTCAATGCATGCGTCGTTTTTCTTCACACAGTCTAAACCAAAGACCCGCTTTGCCCTCAGTCAAGCTACATAAAAGTTGCACATCCGAAAAAGCTACATAACCTTTTGAAAAAAAGGCAACTTAAATAACAAAAGTCACAGGTTTTTTTTGTTTTTTTTTAGGTTTTACAATAAATAAAGTGTACAAACCTGCAGAATGTGACTCTTGAGTTATTTTTAAAGAGCATATCTAAAATATTTGGAAGCTCAGACATCGTGACGTAATGCTACTTGGCTGGCATTTGCAAAGCTGCCAATCCAAGAGCAACATTTATTTTTCTTGATGGAAATAAGAAAACTGTAGATGTTTGTGCAGTAGAGCTAAATTGATTTCTATTATCTGTATATTAAAGTACATTTTGTGCTTGAACTTGTCATGATTTGCGTTTGGTGGTGGTGAGAATGAGCGCAGGGACCCAGCTTGAGATGAAGATGATGAATTTAATGAAGAGAATAGCTCAAAAACAGTCCATATCTCAGGCAGCACGGCAGAGCGGAAACACAGAGGATCAGCACCGGTAGCAACTGAATTAAACAAAGACTGACGCGACGAGCTAATGCCGACACAGGACTAAACAGTTCAACTGTGCCGGCAGACGAACTATCATAGACAAGGACCGGACAACACAGAGACTCAGGGAAACAGGACTAAACACAGAAATTTCCAAAATAACTAAACAGAAAAACACGGATCATGACAGAACTATTAATATTAGTTCAAAGCGTTTTTAGAGGGAGTTTCAACTGATTCTTGCAATTATCAGTGGTATTTCCTAAGCCTTTTTGCTAATCTTTACCAGGGCAGCTAATAAAGCTACTAAACTTTCCTTTTCAAAACTCTATTTCAGCTGGGGGTTTTTTGTTGCTATTTTTAAACAATTTTAGCATGAATGCCAGTGCTGTGGAAAGATACAACCTGAGAAATTCCCAAATCTGTAGATTGCATGTGTGTGCTATCCATTCTGCAATGCGGTAAACACGTACACAAGTCTTAAAAGAAGCAAATCTGACCTCCAAATTCATATAGTGAGGCTCCTGTAGCAGAAAGTAGCCAGAACATATATAAATGAGTCTCTTTCATCACTGCTGGCTGAAGGATGGTGTTGAAGTCCAGCAGAGATGCAACACATCTCTCTCCCACAAATCCCTGCGGACACAGTGGTATCTAACAGCCACCTCACAGGTTTCCCACTCTTCTCATCAACGACAGCTTCAAGCTTCAGCCCACTACACACACACACACACACACACACACACACACACATGCACACATGCACAGGGTAATCAGCAGGGAGGAAATCAATGGCTGCCTCTGTGCTGAATCGCAGTTTAAGCCATCCCAGTTAGACTCTTTCAGCTGATCAGCGTTATCCTTCAAGTGTTTAAATGAACCCTCCCAACCAAAGAGTGAATGTATCTTTGATTCGCCCTTAATCAGAGCAGCAATTACACACTCCCTAATTATATCTAGTGCAATCTGTGTTTAATTTGATAGCAGACCTGAATTTGTTATCGTCAGTATTTCCATACGCAGCTCAGGAGAAATGGAAAATCTTTACGTGATGGCCGCCGGTGCAAGACACGCACATTCAACGAGGCTAACAGCCCATATCCCCGCCGCTTATGACTGTAATATTAAAGCTAGTTGGGGTCTGGATTGCAGGGGTGGAAACACAGCAGTGCACTGCTCTGCAGAACAAATGCATTTGGGTAAAGAAAAGACACATTAAAAAATTAATAGTATTTTTTGGCATCGCACAATATTAGAAATCACAAAGTAAACTGATAAACTAAGTTTTGATCTCTATAGTGTGGTAATTAAAAATGTTTTCAGTCCTGATTTTAAAGAGCCAACTATTTCTGCATATTTCAGGATTTCATTCAGTTTGTTCCAGAGCTGAGGAGCGTAAAAAATAAATGTCCTCTCATCTGGAAACAATGAGTCCACTTGGCTTATAGGTGATCCATATTTACATTCATTGTCTTTTAGATAATAGCATTTTCAAATCCTTTGATTAGAGGACAGTTGTCTGTTCTTCTGATGTTTTGGGGGGTAGTCCGGTAGACTCGGTTCTAGTGGGACCAAAATTGAAACGTGATACAGTTTTAGCTGCTGAAGGATGCACTATGCACTATGTCAAATTAACTAAACTAATTGAAAAGCCTGTTCCTTTCCCCGCCTGTGGTGGCGCCGCATCAAGAACCACTAAAAGAAACAACACAAAACAAAACTAATATTCTTCTTCATAAAATGTAAACTATAACGGAGTGGCGTCAGATTTTAGGGTTTGCAGGATTTTTCTTTCATTGTTGGTAAAAGATTACGAGCCATTTCTCCCGCTAGCGCGTTTGTTTTGGATTTATTTACCCAGAATGCCCTTCACTGTAGTCCACTTCCTGCTTTTGGAGTGATCTCTGGTCCACTTGGCGTTCACATATGGATTCGAACCGCAACAGATTTCACTTTCTGGTCTGCATCAGAGTTCAATTAGCATTCACACAAACACAAAGAACCTTTAGATGAGGAGCACATACATGAATAACCTTAAAAACTTAACAAAAAGAAAATATTCCAGTAATCTAATCTGGTGAATATTAAAGCATTTTTCTAAAAGCAATTTTTTTCTTTTAACTTTTCTTTTGTTCATCTTTACAAAAAGGTCAAGATGAACTTTTTGTTGAGGCAAATTGTTCAACACAATGCTATAAAACTACTCAGACTCTCTGCAGAAAGTCTGATTTCTTTGAACTTTAGATGTTTTATCTTACAATAAAAAGGCTCCCATAAATTCTCTGAATGATTTCACAATCCTTTTCTTTCAAAATATGTAACAGGAAGCATGAGATGCACAACAGCGATGACTAAATGTTTGCCTTTTATGAGCAAATTTGACAGGAAGCTCTTTTTTTCTTCGGTCAAATGTTTTAAACTCAGTAGACAGACTTGGTAATATATGAAAATCACCCGTTTTTATGGATGATCTAAAACATTTAAGTGTGACAAAGATGCTCAATGCTGCATTAGGGAGGACTTC